>NW_027285029.1:0-232500 GCF_040894005.1 Engystomops pustulosus | reverse complement strand
GAGAAGAGAGAGGTGTCCAGGCCATAGTCCTCCTCTATAGAGAAGAGAGAGGTGTCCAGACCATAGTACTCCTCTATAGAGAGAGAAGAGAGAGGTGTCCAGGTCATAGTCCTCCTCTATAGAGAGAAGAGAGAGGTGTCCAGGCCATAGTCCTCCTCTATAGAGAGAAGAGAGAGGTGTCCAGGCCATAGTCCTCCTCTATAGAGAGAAGTGAGAGGTGTCCAGGCCATAGTCCTCCTGTATCTATATATCTTATAGCTGCGTCTGACCTCAGTCATTTTTCGTTACCTTGAAGCTCAGAACGGTTCAGTTTCGAGTTCGGTCATTTTTGGTACCGAACTCCTTGTCCTATGCAGGGGATTTCCCAGAGGAGACAACGAGCAGGGAATCCCGTGTCTAGATGTGCCTTTCTACAGGAGGGTATAGAGGACAGCATACAGCATACAGGAGGGTATAGAGGACAGCATACAGGAGGGTATAGAGGACAGCATACAGGAGGGTATAGAGGACAGCATACAGGAGGGTATAGAGGACAGCATACAGGAGGGTATAGAGGACAGCATACAGGAGGGTATAGAGGACAGCATACAGGAGGGTATAGAGGACAGCATATAGCATACAGGAGGGTATAGAGGACAGCATACAGCATACAGGAGGGTATAGAGGACAGCATACAGGAGGGTATAGAGGACAGCATATAGCATACAGGAGGGTATAGAGGACAGCATATAGCATACAGGAGGGTATAGAGGACAGCATATAGCATACAGGAGGGTATAGAGGACAGCATACAGGAGGGTATAGAGGACAGCATATAGCATACAGGAGGGTATAGAGGACAGCATACAGCATACAGGAGGGTATAGAGGACAGCATACAGCATACAGGAGGGTATAGAGGACAGCATACAGCATACAGGAGGGTATAGAGGACAGCATACAGCATACAGGAGGGTATAGAGGACAGCATACAGCATACAGGAGGGTATAGAGGACAGCATACAGCATACAGGAGGGTATAGAGGACAGCATACAGCATACAGGAGGGTATAGAGGACAGCATACAGGAGGGTATAGAGGACAGCATACAGGAGGGTATAGAGGACAGCATACAGGAGGGTATAGAGGACAGCATACAGGAGGGTATAGAGGACAGCATACAGGAGGGTATAGAGGACAGCATACAGGAGGGTATAGAGGACAGCATACAGGAGGGTATAGAGGACAGCATATAGCATACAGGAGGGTATAGAGGACAGCATACAGCATACAGGAGGGTATAGAGGACAGCATACAGGAGGGTATAGAGGACAGCATACAGCATACAGGAGGGTATAGAGGACAGCATACAGCATACAGGAGGGTATAGAGGACAGCATACAGCATACAGGAGGGTATAGAGGACAGCATACAGCATACAGGAGGGTATAGAGGACAGCATACAGGAGGGTATAGAGGACAGCATACAGGAGGGTATAGAGGACAGCATACAGCATACAGGAGGGTATAGAGGACAGCATACAGCATACAGGAGGGTATAGAGGACAGCATATAGCATACAGGAGGGTATAGAGGACAGCATATAGCATACAGGAGGGTATAGAGGACAGCATACAGCATACAGGAGGGTATAGAGGACAGCATACAGGAGGGTATAGAGGACAGCATACAGGAGGGTATAGAGGACAGCATATAGCATACAGGAGGGTATAGAGGACAGCATATAGCATACAGGAGGGTATAGAGGACAGCATACAGCATACAGGAGGGTATAGAGGACAGCATACAGGAGGGTATAGAGGACAGCATACAGGAGGGTATAGAGGACAGCATACAGGAGGGTATAGAGGACAGCATATAGCATACAGGAGGGTATAGAGGACAGCATATAGCATACAGGAGGGTATAGAGGACAGCATATAGCATACAGGAGGGTATAGAGGACAGCATATAGCATACAGGAGGGTATAGAGGACAGCATACAGCATACAGGAGGGTATAGAGGACAGCATACAGGAGGGTATAGAGGACAGCATACAGGAGGGTATAGAGGACAGCATACAGCATACAGGAGGGTATAGAGGACAGCATATAGCATACAGGAGGGTATAGAGCAGTGATGGCTAACCTATGGCACTGGTGCCAGAGGTGGCACTCTGAGCCCTTTCTGTGGGCACTCAGGCCATCACCAGAGAGGACTCCAGGTATCTTCCTGCAGTCCCAGACAGCTCAGGACTTGCTGTGCACAGAGCTATTTTAAAGTGACAGCTGTACCTGGGACTATTTTCTGCTTTATTGGTGTCCTCAGGGGCTGGTATCACTGAAAACTGTGACAGAGCAGGGAGTATAAATCACTAATTAAATTTCTGTGCTGGCACTTTACGATAAATAAGCAGGTCTTTGTTGTAGTTTGGGCACTCGGCCTCTAAAAGGTCTGCCATCACTGGTATAGAGGACAGCATATAGCATACAGGAGGGTATAGAGGACAGCATACAGCATACAGGAGGGTATAGAGGACAGCATACAGGAGGGTATAGAGGACAGCATACAGGAGGGTATAGAGGACAGCATACAGCATACAGGAGGGTATAGAGGACAGCATACAGCAGGGTATAGAGGACAGCATATAGCATACAGGAGGGTATAGAGGACAGCATACAGCAGGGTATAGAGGACAGCATATAGCATACAGGAGGGTATAGAGGACAGCATACAGCATACAGGAGGGTATAGAGGACAGCATATAGCATACAGGAGGGTATAGAGGACAGCATATAGCATACAGGAGGGTATAGAGGACAGCATATAGCATACAGGAGGGTATAGAGGACAGCATACAGCATACAGGAGGGTATAGAGGACAGCATATAGCATACAGGAGGGTATAGAGGACAGCATATAGCATACAGGAGGGTATAGAGGACAGCATACAGGAGGGTATAGAGGACAGCATACAGGAGGGTATAGAGGACAGCATATAGTATACAGGGGGTGTACAGTATAAAGGGGGTATATAGTACAGTATATAGTATACAGGATGTATACAGCACAGTATATAGTATACAGTACAGTATATAGTATACAGGGGGTATACAGCACAGCATATAGTATACAGGGGGTATACAGCACAGCATATAGTATACAGGAGGGTATACAGTACAGTATATAGTATACAGGGGTATACAGCACAATATATAGTATACAGGAGGGTATACAGTACGGTATATAGTATACAGGAGGTATACAGCACAGTATATAGTATACCGTACAGTATATAGTATATAGTATATTATATAGTATACAGGTGGGTATACATCACAGTATATAGTATAAGGAGGGTATACAGTACAGTATATAGTATAAGGAGGGTATACAGCACAGTATATAGTATACCATACAGTATATAGTATACAGCACAGTATATAGTATACAGGGGGTATACAGCACAGTATATAGTATACAGGAGGTATACAGCACAGTATATAGTATACAGAGGGTATACAGTACAGTATATAGTATACAGAGGGTATACAGTACAGTATATAGTATACATGGGATATACAGTACAGTATATAGTATACAGGGGGTATACAGTACAGTATATAGTATACAGGGGGTATACAGCACAGTATATAGTATACCATACAGTATATAGTATATACAGTATATAGTATACAGGTGGGTATACAGCACAGTATATAGTATAAGGAGGGTATACAGTACAGTATATAGTATAAGGAGGGTATACAGCACAGTATATAGTATACCATACAGTATATACAGTATATAGTATACAGGTGGGTATACATCACAGTATATAGTATAAGGAGGGTATACAGTACAGTATATAGTATAAGGAGGGTATACAGCACAGTATATAGTATACCATACAGTATATAGTATATACAGTATATAGTATACAGGTGGGTATACAGCACAGTATATAGTATACAGGAGGTATACAGTACAGTATATAGTATACAGGGGGTATACAGTACAGTATATAGTATACAGAGGGTATACAGTACAGTATATAGTATACATGGGATATACAGTACAGTATATAGTATACAGGGGGTATACAGTACAGTATATAGTATACAGAGGGTATACAGTACAGTATATAGTATACATGGGATATACAGTACAGTATATAGTATACAGGGGTATACAGCACAGTATATAGTATACAGGGGTATACAGCACAGTATATAGTATACAGGAGGGTATACAGTAGAGTATACAGTATACAGGGCTATACAGCACAGTATATAGTATACAGGAGGGTACACAGTAGAGTATATAGTATACAGGGCTATACAGCACAGTATATAGTATACAGGAGGTTATACAGTATAGTATACAGGAGGTATAGAGCACAGTATATAGTTTACCATACAGTATATAGTATACACTACAGTATATAGTATACAGGAGGGTATACATCACAGTATATAGAATACAGGAGGGTATACAGCACAGTATATAGTATACAGAAGGGTATACGGCACAGTATATAGTATACAGGAGGGTATACAGTACAGTATATAGTATACAGTACGGTATATAGTATACAGTACAGTATATAGTATGCAGAGGGTATACAGCACAGTATATAATATACAGCACATTATATAGTATGCAGAGGGTATACAGCACAGTATATAGTATACAAGAGGAATACAGCATAGTATATAGTATACAGGAGGGTATAGAGTACAGTATATAGTATAGAGTACAGTATATAGTATAGAGTACAGTATATAGTATACAGGGGGTATACAGTACAGTATATAGTATACAGAGGGTATACAGTACAGTATATAGTATACATGGGATATACAGTACAGTATATAGTATACAGGGGTATACAGCACAGTATATAGTATACAGGGGTATACAGCACAGTATAAAGTATACAGGGGTATACAGCACAGTATATAGTATACAGGGGTATACAGCACAGTATATAGTATACAGGAGGGTATACAGTAGAGTATACAGTATACAGGGCTATACAGCACAGTATATAGTATACAGGAGGGTACACAGTAGAGTATATAGTATACAGGGCTATACAGCACAGTATATAGTATACAGGGGGTATACAGTACAGTATATAGTATACAGGAGGTTATACAGTATAGTATACAGGGGGTATACAGTACAGTATATAGTATACAGGAGGTATAGAGCACAGTATATAGTTTACCATACAGTATATAGTATACACTACAGTATATAGTATACAGGAGGGTATACATCACAGTATATAGAATACAGGAGGGTATACAGCACAGTATATAGTATACAGGAGGGTATACGGCACAGTATATAGTATACAGGAGGGTATACAGTACAGTATATAGTATACAGTACGGTATATAGTATACAGTACAGTATATAGTATGCAGAGGGTATACAGCACAGTATATAATATACAGCACATTATATAGTATGCAGAGGGTATACAGCACAGTATATAGTATACAAGAGGAATACAGCATAGTATATAGTATACAGGAGGGTATAGAGTACAGTATATAGTATAGAGTACAGTATATAGTATAGAGTACAGTATATAGTATACAGGAGGTATACAGCACAGTATATAGTATACATGAGGTATACATTACAGTATATAGTATACAGAGGGGTATAAAGCACAGTATATAGTATACAGGAGGGAATACAGCACAGTATATAGTATACAGAGGGTATACAGTACAGTATATAGTATACAGGAGGTATACAGCATAGTATATAGTATACAGAGGATATACAGTACAGTTTATAGTATACAGGAGGTATACAGCACAGTATATAGTATAGAGTACAGTATATAGTATACAGGGGGTATACAGTACAGTATATAGTATAGAGTACAGTATATAGTATAGAGTACAGTATATAGTATACAGGAGGTATACAGCACAGTATATAGTATACAGGAGGTATACAGCACAGTATATAGTATACAGGAGGTATACAGCACAGTATATAGTATACATGAGGTATACAGCACAGTATATAGTATACAGGGGGGTATAAAGCACAGTATATAGTATACAGGAGGGAATACAGCACAGTATATAGTATACAGAGGGTATACAGTACAGTATATATTATACAGGGGGTATACAGCACAGTACATAGTATACAGCACAGTATATAGTATACAGGGGGTATACAGCACAGTATATAGTATACAGGAGGGTATACAGTACAGTATATAGTATACAGGAGGGTATACAGGACAGTATATAGTATACAGGGGGGTATACAGGACAGTATATAGTATACAGGGGGGTATACAGGACAGTATATAGTATACAGGGGGGTATACAGGACAGTATATAGTATACATGGGGTATACAGTACAGTATATAGTATACATGGGGTATACAGTACAGTATATAGTATACAGGGGGTATACAGCACAGTATATAGTATACAGGACAGTATATAGTATACAGGGGGTATACAGGACGGTATATATTTTACAGGGGGTATACAGGACGGTATATATTTTACAGAGGGTATATAGTATACGGGGGGTATATAGTACAGTATATAGTATACAAGGGGGTATACAGGACAGTATATAGTATACAGGGGGCATATAGTACAGTATATAGTATACAGGGGGTATACAGCACAGTATATAGTATACAGGGGAGCATACAGGACAGTATATAGTATACAGGAGGTATACAGCACAGTATATAGTAAAGAGTACAGTATATAGTATACAGCACAGTATATAGTATACAGGAGGTATACAGCACAGTATATAGTATACAGGGGGTATACAGGACAGTATATAGTATACAGGGGGGTATAAAGGACAGTATATAGAATACAGGGGGGTATACAAGACAGTATATAGTATACAGGGGGTATACAGGACAGTATATAGTATACAGGAGGTATACAGCACAGTATATAGTATACAGGAGGTATACAGCACAGTATATAGTATACAGGGGTATACAGGACAGTATATAGTATACAGGGGGTATACAGGACAGTATATAGTATACAGGGGGTATATAGTACAGTATATAGTATACAGGAGGGTATACAGCACAGTATATAGTATGCAGGGGTATACAGGACAGTATATATTTTACAGGGAGGTATACAGGACAGTATATAGTATACAGGAGGGTATACAGGACAGTATATAGTGTACAGAAGGGTATACAGGAGAGTATATAGTATACAGGGGGTATACAGCACAGTATATAGTATACAGGACAGTATATAGTATACAGGGGGTATACAGTACAGTATATAGTATACAGGGGGTATACAGTACAGTATATAGTATACAGGACAGTATATAATATACAGGGGGTATACAGTACAGTATATAGTATACAGGAGGGTATACAGTACAGTATATAGTGTACAGGAGAGTATACAGTACAGTATATAGTATACAGGGGGTATACAGCACAGTATATAGTATACAGTACAGTATATAGTGTACAGGAGGGTATACAGTACAGTATATAGTATACAGGGGGTATAAAGCACAGTATATAGTATACAGTACAGTATATAGTATACAGTACAGTATATAGTATACAGGGGGTATACAGTACAGTATATAGTCTACAGGAGGGTATACAGTACAGTATATAGTGTACAGGGGGTGTGCATGAAGTTCCCGGTACTCTGGCAGTGTATAAAGTTGTGTAAGTTGCCCCCCGCTCCCCCGGGGCCACACTCGGAGCCCGGGCCGCACTTACCTCTCCGTCCTCGGCTTCTCTCTGACTCCTCAGTGTCCGACCCCGCCCGGGACCGCTCTCCCCCCACACCGCCTGCAGCGCCGCGTTACTGCCGCCAGGGGCCGCTGCTCAGGGCGCTGTGCGCTCCCGCCGCCGCTCTACCCGCAGCTCCACTCTATGGTCCGCACCGCCATTTTCACTACTGGCAGCGACCTGAGGGGAGACGCGTATCCGCCATCACTAGTACTGGCAGCGGAGCCGCGCGCCACAGGGATCAGATACACACAAAGGCAGTATCACACGGGAGGGGATCAGATACATCGACAGGCTTACCACACGGGAGGGGATCAGATACACACAGGCAGTATCACACAGGAGGGCATCAGATACACACAGGCAGTATCACACGGGAGGGGATCAGATACACACACAGGCAGTATCACACGGGAGGGGATCAGATACACACACAGGCAGTATCACACGGGAGGGGATCAGATACACCCACAGGCTGTATCACACAGGAGGGCATCAGATACACACAGGCAGTATCACACGGGAGGGGATCAGATACACACAAAGGCAGTATCACACAGGAGGGCATCAGATACACACAGGCAGTATCACACGGGAGGGGATCAGATACACCCACAGGCAGTATCACACAGGAGGGGATCAGATACACCCACAGGCAGTATCACACGGGAGGGGATCAGATACACACACAGGCTGTATCACACAGGAGGAGATCAGATACACCCACAGGCAGTATCACACAGGAGAGGATCAGATACACACACAGGCAGTACCACACAGGAGAGGATCAGATACACACACAGGCTGTATCACACAGGAGAGGATCAGATACACACACAGGCTGTATCACACAGGAGGGGATCAGATACACACACAGGCTGTATCACACAGGAGAGGATCAGATACACACACAGGCTGTATCACACAGGAGAGGATCAGATACACACACAGGCTGTATCACACAGGAGAGGATCAGATACACACACAGGCTGTATCACACAGGAGAGGATCAGATACACACAAAGGCTGTATCACACAGGAGGGGATCAGATACACACACAGGCAGTACCACACAGGAGAGGATCAGATACACACACAGGCAGTATCACACGGGAGGGCATCAGATACACCCTCAGGCAGTACCACACAGGAGAGGATCAGATACACACAAAGGCAGTATCACACAGGAGGGGATCAGATACACCCACAGGCAGTATCACACAGGAGAGGATCAGATACACACAAAGGCAGTATCACACAGGAGGGGATCAGATACACCCACAGGCTGTACCACACAGGAGGGGATCAGATACACACAAAGGCAGTATCACACAGGAGAGGATCAGATACACACAAAGGCAGTATCATACGGGAGGGGATCAGATACACACACAGGCAGTATCACACGGGAGGGGATCAGATACACACACAGGCTGTATCACACAGGAGAGGATCAGATACACCCACAGGCTGTATCACACAGGAGGGGATCAGATACACACACAGGCTGTACCACACAGGTGGGGATCAGATACACCCACAGGCTGTACCACACGGGAGGGGATCAGATACACCCACAGGCTGTACCACACAGGAGAGGATCAGATACACCCACAGGCAGTATCACACAGGAGGGCATCAGATACACACACAGGCAGTATCACACAGGAGAGGATCAGATACACACACAGGCTGTATCACACAGGAGGGGATCAAATACACACAAAGGCTGTATCACACGGGAGGGGATCAGATACACCCACAGGCAGTATCACACGGGAGGGCATCAGGTACACACACAGGCAGTATCACACAGGAGAGGATCAGATACACCCACAGGCTGTATCACACAGGAGTGGATCAGATAAACCCACAGGCTGTATCACACAGGAGGAGATCAGATACACCCACAGGCAGTATCACACAGGAAGGGGATCAGATACACCCACAGGCAGTTACACACACGAAGGGGATCAGATACACCCACAGGCAGTATCACACGGGAGGGCATCAGATACACACACAGGCTGTACCACACAGGAGGGGATCAGATACACCCACAGGCAGTATCACACAGGAGGGGATCAGATACACCCACAGGCAGTATCACACAGGAGAGGATCAGATACACTCACAGGCAGTATCACACAGGAGAGGATCAGATACACCCACAGGCTATATCACACAGGAGAGGATCAGATACACCCACAGGCTGTACCACACAGGACAGGATCAGATACACTCACAGGCAGTATCACATAGGAGGGAATCAGATACACCCACAGGCTGTATCACACAGGAGAGGATCAGATACTTCCACAGCCTGTATCACACTGGAGGGGATCAGATACACCCACAGGCTGTATCACACAGGACGGTATCAGATACACCCACAGGCTGTACCACACAGGAGAGGATCAGATACACCCACAGGCAGTATCACACAGGAGAGGATCAGATACACACACAGGCTGTATCACACAGGAGAGGATCAGATACACCCACAGGCTGTACCACACAGGACAGGATCAGATACACACACAGGCTGTATCACACAGGAGGGGATCAGATACACCCACAGGCTATATCACACAGGAGAGGATCAGATACACCCACAGGCAGTATCACACAGGAGAGGATCAGATACACCCACAGGCTATATCACACAGGAGAGGATCAGATACACCCACAGGATGTACCACACAGGACAGGATCAGATACACTCACAGGCAGTATCACATAGGAGGGAATCAGATACTCCCACAGGCAGTATCACACAGCAGAGGATCAGATACACCCACAGGCAGTATCACACAGGAGAGGATCAGATACACCCACAGGCTATATCACACAGGAGAGGATCAGATACACCCACAGGCAGTATCACACAGGAGAGGATCAGATACACACACAGGCAGTATCACACAGGACAGGATCAGATACACACACAGGCTGTATCACACAGGAGAGGATCAGATACACCCACAGGCCATACCACACAGGACAGGATCAGATACACTCACAGGCAGTATCACATAGGAGGGAATCAGATACACCCACAGGCAGTATCACACAGCAGAGGATCAGATACACCCACAGGCTATATCACACAGGAGAGGATCAGATACACCCACAGGCAGTATCACACAGGAGAGGATCAGATACACCCACAGGCCATATCACACAGGAGAGGATCAGATACACCCACAGGCTGTACCACACAGGACAGGATCAGATACACTCACAGGCAGTATCACACAGGAGGGAATCAGATACACCCACAGGCTGTATCACACAGGAGAGGATCAGATACTTCCACAGGCTGTATCACACAGGAGGGGATCAGATACACCCACAGGCTGTATCACACAGGACGGTATCAGATACACCCACAGGCTGTATCACACAGGACGGTATCAGATACACCCACAGGCTGTACCACACAGGAGAGGATCAGATACACCCACAGGCTGTATCACACAGGAGAGGATCAGATACACCCACAGGCTGTATCACACAGGACGGTATCAGATACACCCACAGGCTGTATCACACAGGACGGTATCAGATACACCCACAGGCTGTACCACACAGGAGGGGATCATATACACCCACAGGCAGTATCACACAGGAGGGGATCAGATACACCCACAGGCAGTATCACACAGGAGGGGATCAGATACACACAATAGCTGTATCACACGGGAGGGGATCAGATACACCCACAGGCTGTACTACACAGGAGGGGATCAGATTCACACACAGGCTGTATCACACAGGAGGGGATCAGATACACCCACAGGCTGTATCACACAGGAGGGGATCATGTAAGTGCACTGTCCGTGTATAATGCGCTATGCAGGGAGTCACTAAGATCCTGCGTCCGATGTCCTGCATGTGTCACTTCCCCGCTCAGGTCCCAGGAGCTCACCTCCTTCCTGGTGCATGTAAGTGCATTGTCCGTGCGCTGTGCGGGTAGTCACTAAAATCCTGCGCCTGGTATCCTACATGTGTCACTTCCCTGCTCAGGTCCCCGGAGTTCACCTTCTTCCTGGTGCATGTAAGTGCATTGTCCGTGTATAATGTGCTGTGCGGGGAGTCACTAAGATCCTGCGCCCGATATCCTACATGTGTCACTTCCCCGCTCAGGTCCCCAGAGTTCACCTTCTTCCTGGTGCATGTAAGTGCATTGTCCGTGTATAATGCACTGTGCGGGGAGTCACTAAGATCCTGCGCCCGATATCCTGCATGTGTCACTTCCCCGCTCAGGTCCCAGGAGTTCACCTTCTTCTTCCTGGTGCATGTAATTGCATTGTCCGTGTATAATGCGCTGTGTGGGGAGTCACTAAGGTCCTGCGCCCGATATCCTGCATGTGTCACTTCCCCGCTCAGGTCCCCGGAGTTCACATTCTTCTTCCTGGTGCATGTAATTGCATTGTCCGTGTATAATGCGCTGTGTGGGGAGTCACTAAGGTCCTGCGCCCGATATCCTGCATGTGTCACTTCCCCGCTCAGGTCCCCGGAGTTCACATTCTTCTTCCTGATGCATGTAAGTGCATTGTCCGTGTATAATGCGCTGTGCGGGGAGTTACTAAGATCCTGCACTCGATATCTTGCATGTGTCGCTTCCCCGCTCAGTTCCCCGGAGTCTGTCTGATCTCCGGGTCTGTCTGATCTCCGGGTCTGTCTGATCTCCGGGTCTGTCTGATCTCCGGGTCTGTCTGATCTCCTGGTCTGTCTCATCTCCCTGTCTGTCTCATCTCCGGGTCTGATCTCCCGTTTCTCCGGTCTCATCTCCCTGTCTGTCTGATCTCCCAGTCTGTTCTCCCGGGTCTGATCTCCCGTTTCTCCGGTCTCCTCTCCCTGTTTGATCTCCGGGTTTGATCTCCCGTTTCTCCGGTCTAATCTCCCCGTCTGTCGTATCTCCACGTCTGTCTGATCTCCACATTTGATCTCCCTGTCTGATCTTCCGTTTCTCCGGTCTGATCTCCCTGTTTGATCTCCCTGTCTGACTGATCTCCCTTTCTGATCTCCCAGTCTGATCTCCCGTTTCTCCGGTCTGATCTCCCTGTCTGTCTGATCTCCGGGTCTGATCTCCCTGTCTGTTCACCCGGGTCTGATCTCCCGTTTCTCCGGTCTCATCTCCCGGTCTGTCTCATCTCCCGGTCTGATCTCCCGTTTCTCCGGTCTGATCTCCGGGTCTGATCTCCCAGTCTGTTCTCCCGGGTCTGATCTCCCGTTTCTCCAGTCTGATCTCCCTGTCTGATCCCCCTGTCTGTCTGATCTCCGGTATGATCTCCCTGTTTGATCTCCAGGTTTGATCTCCTGTTTCTCCGGTCTGATCTCCCTGTCTGTCTCATTTCCCTGTCTGTCTGATCTCCCTGTCTATTACCAAAAAAAAGAGGTTCGAAAGAACACAGAAACAAATAATAACCATAAATATACTTTATTTCAATCAAAATAGATGTTAAAAACCAAACATAATACAGCATACATGAACGGACACAAATGATATAAAATTGTGTGCATACCACATAACGGTAGTAACTAGCCAGTACAAATTATAACACACTATATAAAAATAAAGAGTGCACAATGAGATGGGGCCCATGGGGCATTGTCTGTGTGATCCTCTCCTTGGTATAGTATTATAGCCATTGGTTTACAGCTTTGTGTTGTACACTCTCAGTTTACTTACTTTTGGGCATTGTCCCATCTCATTGTGCACTCTTTATTCTTATATAGTGTGTTATAATTTGTACTGGCTAGTTTCTACCGTTATGTGGTATGCACACAATTTTATATCATTTGTGTCCGTTCATGTATGCTGTATTATGTTTGGTTTTTAACATCTATTTTGATTGAAATAAAGTATATTTATGGTTATTATTTGTTTCTGTGTTCTTTCGAACCCCTTTTTTTTGGTAATATCCTATTTTACCCTAAGGTATTTTGTTTATATGCCCATACCTAATGGGTTTTCTATTTTTTGGTGTGATCTCCCTGTCTGTCTCATCTCCCTGTCTGTCTCATCACCGGGTCTGATCTCCCTGTCTGTTCCCCCGGGTCTGATCTCCCGTTTCTCCGGTCTCATCTCCCGGTCTCATCTCCCGTTTCTCTGGTCTGATCTCCCGTTTCTCTGGTCTGATCTCCCGTTTCTCTGGTCTGATCTCCCGTTTCTCTGGTCTGATCTCCCGTTTCTCTGGTCTGATCTCCCGTTTCTCTGGTCTGATCTCCCGTTTCTCTGATCTGATCTCCCGTTTCTCTGGTCTGATCTCCACGTCTGTCTGATCTCCACGTCTGTCTGATCTCCACGTCTGTCTGATCTCCCGGTGAGTCTGATCTCCCGGTGAGTCTGATCTCCCGGTGAGTCTGATCTCCCGGTGAGTCTGATCTCCCGGTGAGTCTGATCTCCCGGTGAGTCTGATCTCCCGGTGAGTCTGATCTCCCGGTGGGTCTGATCTCCCTGTCTGTCTGATCTCCCAGTCTGATCTTCCTGTCTGTCTCATCTCCCGGGTCTGATCTCCCGTTTCTCCGGTCTGATCTCCCTGTCTGATCTCCCAGTCTGTTCTCCCGGGTCTGATCTCCCTGTCTGTCTGATCTCCACGTCTGTCTGATCTCCACGTCTGTCTGATCTCCACGTCTGTCTGATCTCCACGTCTGTCTGATCTCCACGTCTGTCTGATCTCCACGTCTGTCTGATCTCCGAGTCTGATCTCCCGTTTCTCCGGTCCGATCTTCCGGTCTGTCTGTCTCCCGTTTCTCCGGTCTGATCTCCAGGTCTGTTCTCCCGGGTCTGATCTCCCTGTCTGTCTGATCTCCCGTTTCTCTGGTCTGATCTCCCTGTCTGTCTGATCTCCCTGTCTGTCTGATCTCCCTGTCTGTCTGATCTCCCTGTCTGTCTGATCTCCCTGTCTGTCTGATCTCCGGGTTTGATCTCCCTGTCTGATCTCCCTGTCTGTCTGATCTCCCTGTCTGTCTGATCTCCCTGTCTGTCTGATCTCCCTGTCTGTCTGATCTCCCTGTCTGTCTGATCTCCCTGTCTGATCTCCCTGTCTGTCTGATCTCCGGGTTTGATCTCCCTGTCTGATCCCCCTGTCTGTCTGATCTCCGGTCTGATCTCCTGTTTCTCCGGTCTCATCTCCCGGTCTGTCTGATCTCCGGGTCTGATCTCCCTGTCTGATCCCCCTGTCTGTCTGATCTCCGGTCTGATCTCCCTGTTTGATCTCCAGGTTTGATCTCCTGTTTCTCCGGTCTGATCTTCCTGTCTGTCTGATCTTCCTGTCTGTCTGATCTCCCGTTTCTCCGGTCTGATCTCCCTGTCTGTCTGATCTCCCTGTCTGTCTGATCTCCCTGTCTGTCTGTCTGATCTCCCTGTCTGTCTGTCTGATCTCCCTGTCTGTCTGTCTGATCTCCCTGTCTGTCTGTCTGATCTCCACATCTGTCTGATCTCCACGTCTGTCTGATCTCCACGTCTGTCTGATCTCCGAGTCTGATCTCCCGTTTCTCCGGTCCGATCTTCCGGTCTGTCTGTCTCCCGTTTCTCCGGTCTGATCTCCAGGTCTGTTCTCCCGGGTCTGATCTCCCTGTCTGTCTGATCTCCCGTTTCTCTGGTCTGATCTCCCTGTCTGTCTGATCTCCCTGTCTGTCTGATCTCCCTGTCTGTCTGATCTCCCTGTCTGTCTGATCTCCCTGTCTGTCTGATCTCCCTGTCTGTCTGATCTCCCTGTCTGTCTGATCTCCCTGTCTGTCTGATCTCCCTGTCTGTCTGATCTCCCTGTCTGTCTGATCTCCCTGTCTGTCTGATCTCCCTGTCTGTCTGATCTCCGGGTTTGATCTCCCTGTCTGATCCCCCTGTCTGTCTGATCTCCTGTTTCTCCGGTCTCATCTCCCGGTCTGTCTGATCTCCGGGTCTGATCTCCCTGTCTGATCCCCCTGTCTGTCTGATCTCCGGTCTGATCTCCCTGTTTGATCTCCAGGTTTGATCTCCTGTTTCTCCGGTCTGATCTTCCTGTCTGTCTGATCTTCCTGTCTGTCTGATCTCCCGTTTCTCCGGTCTGATCTCCAGGTCTGTTCTCCCGGGTCTGATCTCCCTGTCTGTCTGATCTCCCTGTCTGTCTGATCTCCCTGTCTGTCTGATCTCCCTGTCTGTCTGATCTCCCTGTCTGTCTGATCTCCCTGTCTGTCTGATCTCCCTGTCTGTCTGATCTCCCTGTCTGTCTGTCTGATCTCCCTGTCTGTCTGTCTGATCTCCCTGTCTGTCTGTCTGATCTCCCTGTCTGTCTGTCTGATCTCCCGGTCTGTCTGATCTCCCGGTCTGTCTGATCTCCCGGTCTGAACTCCCGGGTCTGATCTCCCTGTTTTATCTTCGGGTCTGATCTCCCGGGTCTGATCTCCCGTTTCTCCGGTCTGATCTCCCGTTTCTCCGGTCTGATCTCCCGTTTCTCCGGTCTGATCTCCCGTTTCTCTGGTCTGATCTCCCGTTTCTCCGGTCTGATCTCCCGTTTCTCC
Source organism: Engystomops pustulosus (assembly GCF_040894005.1). Lineage (NCBI taxonomy): Eukaryota > Metazoa > Chordata > Amphibia > Anura > Leptodactylidae > Engystomops > Engystomops pustulosus. The sequence continues at coordinate 216,220 of NW_027285029.1, read as the reverse complement.
GGTCTGATCTCCCGTTTCTCCGGTCTGATCTCCCGTTTCTCCGGTCTGATCTCCCGTTTCTCCGGTCTGATCTCCCTGTCTAGTCTCCCGTTTCCCCGGTCTGATCTCCCTGTCTAGTCTCCCGTTTCCCCGGTCTGATCTCCAGGTCTGTTCTCCCGGGTCTGATCTCCCTGTCTGTCTGATCTCCCTGTCTGTCTGATCTCCCTGTCTGTCTGTCTGTCTGATCTCCCTGTCTGTCTGTCTGATCTCCCGGTCTGAACTCCCGGGTCTGATCTCCCTGTTTTATCTTCGGGTCTGATCTCCCGGGTCTGATCTCCCGTTTCTCCGGTCTGATCTCCCGTTTCTCCGGTCTGATCTCCCGTTTCTCCGGTCTGATCTCCCGTTTCTCTGGTCTGATCTCCCGTTTCTCTGGTCTGATCTCCCGTTTCTCTGGTCTGATCTCCCGTTTCTCTGGTCTGATCTCCCGTTTCTCTGGTCTGATCTCCCGTTTCTCTGGTCTGATCTCCCGTTTCTCTGGTCTGATCTCCACGTCTGTCTGATCTCCACGTCTGTCTGATCTCCACGTCTGTCTGATCTCCACGTCTGTCTGATCTCCCGGTGAGTCTGATCTCCCGGTGAGTCTGATCTCCCGGTGAGTCTGATCTCCCGGTGAGTCTGATCTCCTGGTGAGTCTGATCTCCCGGTGAGTCTGATCTCCCGGTGAGTCTGATCTCCCGGTGGGTCTGATCTCCCTGTCTGTCTGATCTCCGAGTCTGATCTTCCTGTCTGTCTCATCTCCCGGGTCTGATCTCCCGTTTCTCCGGTCTGATCTCCCTGTCTGATCTCCCAGTCTGTTCTCCCGGGTCTGATCTCCCTGTCTGTCTGATCTCCACGTCTGTCTGATCTCCACGTCTGTCTGATCTCCACGTCTGTCTGATCTCCACGTCTGTCTGATCTCCACGTCTGTCTGATCTCCGAGTCTGATCTCCCGTTTCTCCGGTCCGATCTTCCGGTCTGTCTGTCTCCCGTTTCTCCGGTCTGTTCTCCCGGGTCTGATCTCCCTGTCTGTCTGATCTCCCGTTTCTCTGGTCTGATCTCCCTGTCTGTCTGATCTCCCTGTCTGTCTGATCTCCCTGTCTGTCTGATCTCCCTGTCTGTCTGATCTCCCTGTCTGTCTGATCTCCCGTTTCTCTGGTCTGATCTCCCTGTCTGTCTGATCTCCCTGTCTGTCTGATCTCCCTGTCTGTCTGATCTCCCTGTCTGTCTGATCTCCCTGTCTGTCTGATCTCCCTGTCTGTCTGATCTCCGGGTTTGATCTCCCTGTCTGATCTCCCTGTCTGTCTGATCTCCCTGTCTGTCTGATCTCCCTGTCTGTCTGATCTCCCTGTCTGTCTGATCTCCCTGTCTGATCTCCCTGTCTGTCTGATCTCCGGGTTTGATCTCCCTGTCTGATCCCCCTGTCTGTCTGATCTCCGGTCTGATCTCCTGTTTCTCCGGTCTCATCTCCCGGTCTGTCTGATCTCCGGGTCTGATCTCCCTGTCTGATCCCCCTGTCTGTCTGATCTCCGGTCTGATCTCCCTGTTTGATCTCCAGGTTTGATCTCCTGTTTCTCCGGTCTGATCTTCCTGTCTGTCTGATCTTCCTGTCTGTCTGATCTCCCGTTTCTCCGGTCTGATCTCCCTGTCTGTCTGATCTCCCTGTCTGTCTGATCTCCCTGTCTGTCTGATCTCCCTGTCTGTCTGATCTCCCTGTCTGTCTGTCTGATCTCCCTGTCTGTCTGTCTGATCTCCCTGTCTGTCTGTCTGATCTCCCTGTCTGTCTGTCTGATCTCCATATCTGTCTGATCTCCACGTCTGTCTGATCTCCACGTCTGTCTGATCTCCGAGTCTGATCTCCCGTTTCTCCGGTCCGATCTTCCGGTCTGTCTGTCTCCCGTTTCTCCGGTCTGATCTCCAGGTCTGTTCTCCCGGGTCTGATCTCCCTGTCTGTCTGATCTCCCGTTTCTCTGGTCTGATCTCCCTGTCTGTCTGATCTCCCTGTCTGTCTGATCTCCCTGTCTGTCTGATCTCCCTGTCTGTCTGATCTCCCTGTCTGTCTGATCTCCCTGTCTGTCTGATCTCCGGGTTTGATCTCCCTGTCTGATCCCCCTGTCTGTCTGATCTCCTGTTTCTCCGGTCTCATCTCCCGGTCTGTCTGATCTCCGGGTCTGATCTCCCTGTCTGATCTCCGGTCTGATCTCCCTGTTTGATCTCCAGGTTTGATCTTCTGTTTCTCCGGTCTGATCTTCCTGTCTGTCTGATCTTCCTGTCTGTCTGATCTCCCGTTTCTCCGGTCTGATCTCCAGGTCTGTTCTCCCGGGTCTGATCTCCCTGTCTGTCTGATCTCCCTGTCTGTCTGATCTCCCTGTCTGTCTGATCTCCCTGTCTGTCTGATCTCCCTGTCTGTCTGTCTGATCTCCCTGTCTGTCTGATCTCCCTGTCTGTCTGTCTGATCTCCCTGTCTGTCTGTCTGATCTCCCTGTCTGTCTGTCTGATCTCCCTGTCTGTCTGTCTGATCTCCCTGTCTGTCTGTCTGATCTCCTGGTCTGTCTGATCTCCCGGTCTGTCTGATCTCCCGGTCTGTCTGATCTCCCGGTCTGAACTCCCGGGTCTGATCTCCCTGTTTTATCTTCGGGTCTGATCTCCCGGGTCTGATCTCCCGTTTCTCCGGTCTGATCTCCCGTTTCTCCGGTCTGATCTCCCGTTTCTCCGGTCTGATCTCCCGTTTCTCCGGTCTGATCTCCCGTTTCTCCGGTCTGATCTCCCGTTTCTCCGGTCTGATCTCCCGTTTCTCCGGTCTGATCTCCCGTTTCTCCGGTCTGATCTCCCGTTTCTCCGGTCTGATCTCCCTGTCTAGTCTCCCGTTTCCCCGGTCTGATCTCCCTGTCTAGTCTCCCGTTTCCCCGGTCTGATCTCCCTGTCTGATCTACCTGTCTGTCTGATCTACCTGTCTGTCTGATCTACCTGTCTGTCTGATCTACCTGTCTGTCTGATCTCCCTGTCTGTCTGATCTCCCGTTTCTCCGGTCTCATCTCCCTGTCTGTCTGATCTCCGGGTCTGTCTGATCTCCCTGTCTGTCTGATCTCCCTGTCTGTCTGATCTCCCTGTCTGTCTGATCTCCCTGTCTGTCTGATCTCCCGGTCTGTCTGATCTCCCTGTCTGTCTGATCTCCCTGTCTGTCTGATCTCCCTGTCTGTCTGATCTCCCTGTCTGTCTGATCTCCCTGTCTGTCTGATCTCCCTGTCTGATCCCCCTGTCTGTCTGATCTCCGGTCTGATCTCCTGTTTCTCCGGTCTGATCTCCCTGTCTGTCTGATCTCCCTGTCTGATCCCCCTGTCTGTCTGATCTCCGGTCTGATCTCCCTGTTTGATCTCCAGGTTTGATCTCCTGTTTCTCCGGTCTGATCTCCCTGTCTGTCTGATCTCCCTGTCTGTCTGATCTCCCTGTCTGTCTGATCTCCCTGTCTGTCTGATCTCCCTGTCTGTCTGATCTCCCTGTCTGTCTGATCTCCCTGTCTGTCTGATCTCCCTGTCTGTCTGATCTCCCTGTCTGTCTGATCTCCCTGTTTGATCTTCCTGTCTGTCTGATCTCCCGTTTCTCCGGTCTGATCTCCAGGTCTGAACTCCCGGGTCTGATCTCCCTGTTTTATCTTCGGGTCTGATCTCCCGGGTCTGATCTCCAGTTTCTCCGGTCTGATCTCCCGTTTCTCCGGTCTGATCTCCCGTTTCTCCGGTCTGATCTCCCGTTTCTCCGGTCTGATCTCCCGTTTCTCCGGTTTGATCTCCCTGTCTAGTCTCCCGTTTCCCCGGTCTGATCTCCCTGTCTGATCTACCTGTCTGTCTGATCTACCTGTCTTTCTGATCCCCCTGTCTGTCTGATCTCCCGGTCTGATCTACCTGTCTGTCTGATCTCCCGGCCTGATCTCCCTGTCGGCCTGATCTCCCTGTCGGCCTGATCTCCCTGTCGGCCTGATCTCCCTGTCGGTCTGATCTCCCTGTCGGTCTGATCTCCCTGTCGGTCTGATCTCCCTGTCGGTCTGATCTCCCTGTCGGTCTGATCTCCCTGTCGGTCTGATCTCCCTGTCGGTCTGATCTCCCTGTCGGTCTGATCTCCCTGTCGGTCTGATCTCCCTGTCGGTCTGATCTCCCTGTCGGTCTGATCTCCCTGTCGGTCTGATCTCCCTGTCGGTCTGATCTCCCTGTCGGTCTGATCTCCCTGTCGGCCTGATCTCCAGGTCTGATCTCCCTGTGTGTCTGATCTCCCTGTTTGATCTTCCTGTCTGTCTGATCTTCCTGTCTGTCTGATCTCCCGTTTCTCCGGTCTGATCTCCCTGTCTGTCTGATCTCCCTGTCTGTCTGATCTCCCTGTCTGTCTGATCTCCCTGTCTGTCTGATCTCCCTGTCTGTCTGATCTCCCTGTCTGTCTGATCTCCCTGTCTGTCTGATCTCCCTGTCTGTCTGATCTCCCTGTCTGTCTGATCTTCCCAACTGTCTGATCTTCCCAACTGTCTGATCTTCCCAACTGTCTGATCTTCCCAACTGTCTGATCTTCCCAACTGTCTGATCTCCGGGTTTGATCTCACGTTTCTCCGGTCTGATCTCCCGGTCTGTCTGTCTCCCGTTTCTCTAGTCTGATCTCCCTCTTTGATCTCCCTGTCTAGTCTCCCGTTTCCCCTGTCTGATCTCCCATTTCTCCGGTCTGATCTCCCGTTTCTCCGGTCTGATCTCCCGTTTCTCCGGTCTGATCTCCCGTTGCTCCGGTCTGATCTCCCGTTTCTCCGGTCTGATCTCCCGTTTCTCCGGTCTGATCTCCCTGTCTGTCTGATCTCTGGGTTTGATCTCCCGTTTCTCCGGTCTGATCTCCCTGTTTGATCTACCTGTCTAGTCTCCCGTTTCCCCGGTCTGATCTCCCTGTCTGTCTGATCTCCCTGTCTGTCTGATCTCCCTGTCTGTCTGATCTCCCTGTCTGTCTGATCTCCCTGTCTGTCTGATCTCCCTGTCTGTCTGATCTCCCTGTCTGTCTGATCTCCCTGTCTGTCTGATCTCCCTGTCTGTCTGATCTCCCTGTCTGTCTGATCTCCCTGTCTGTCTGATCTCCCTGTCTGTCTGATCTCCCTGTCTGTCTGATCTCCCTGTCTGTCTGATCTCCCTGTCCGTCTGATCTCCCTGTCCGTCTGATCTCCCTGTCCGTCTGATCTCCCTGTCCGTCTGATCTCCCTGTCTGTCTGATCTCCCTGTCTGTCTGATCTCCCTGTCTGTCTGATCTCCCTGTCTGTCTGATCTCCCTGTCTGTCTGATCTCCCTGTCTGTCTGATCTCCCTGTCTGTCTGATCTCCCTGTCTGTCTGATCTCCCGTTTCTCCGGTCTGATCTCCCGTTTCTCCGGTCTGATCTCCCGTTTCTCCGGTCTGATCTCCCGTTTCTCCGGTCTGATCTCCCGTTTCTCCGGTCTGATCTCCCGTTTCTCCGGTCTGATCTCCCGCTTCTCCGGTCTGATCTCCCGCTTCTCCGGTCTGATCTCCCGCTTCTCCGGTCTGATCTCCCGCTTCTCCGGTCTGATCTCCCTGTCTGTCTGATCTCCCGTTTCTCCGGTCTGATCTCCCGTTTCTCCGGTCTGATCTCCCTGTCTGTCTGATCTCTGGGTTTGATCTCCCGTTTCTCCGGTCTGATCTCCCTGTTTGATCTACCTGTCTAGTCTCCCGTTTCCCCGGTCTGATCTCCCTGTCTGTCTGATCTCCCGGTCTGTCTGATCTCCCGGTCTGTCTGATCTCCCGTTTCTCCGGTCTGATCTCCCGGTCTGAACTCCTTGGTCTGATCTCCCTGTCTGATCTTTCGTTTCTTCCGGTCTGTCTGATCTTCCGGTCTGTCTGATCTTCCGGTCTGTCTGATCTTCCGGTCTGTCTGATTTCCCGTTTCTCCGGTCTGATCTCCCGGTCTTTCTGATCTCCCGGTCTTTCTGATCTCCCGGTCTTTCTGATCTCCCGGTCTTTCTGATCTCCCGGTCTTTCTGATCTCCCGGTCTTTCTGATCTCCCGGTCTTTCTGAACTCCTGGGTCTGATCTCCCGGGTCTGATCTCCCTGTTTTATCTTCGGGTCTGATTTCCCGGGTCTGATTTCCCGGGTCTGATTTCCCGGGTCTGATTTCCCGGGTCTGATTTCCCGGGTCTGATTTCCCGGGTTTGATCTCCCATTTCTCCGGTCTGATCTCCCTGTCTGTCCGATCTCCCTGTCTGTCCGATCTCCCTGTCTGTCCGATCACCCTGTCTGTCCGATCACCCTGTCTGTCCGATCTCCCTGTCTGTCTGATCTCCGGGTTTGATCTCCCGTTTCTCCGGTCTGATCCTGTTTGATCTCCCTGTCTAGTCTCCTGTTTCTCCGGTCTGATCTCCCTGTTTGATCTCCCTGTTTGATCTCCCTGTCTAGTCTCCCGTTTCTCCGGTCTGATCTCCCTGTCTGTTTGATCTCCCTGTCTAGTCTCCCGGTTCTCCGGTCTGATCTCCCTGTCTGTCTGATCTCCCTGTCTTTCTGATCTCCCTGTCTGTCTGATCTCCCTGTCTGTCTGATCTCCCTGTCTGTCTGATCTCCCTGTCTGTCTGATCTCCCTGTCTGTCTGATCTCCCTGTCTGTCTGATCTCCCTGTCTGTCTGATCTCCCTGTCTGTCTGACCTCCCTGTCTGTCTGTCTGATCTCCAGGTCTGATTTCCCGGTCTGATCTCCCATTTCTCCGGTCTGATCTCCCTGTCTGTCTGATCTCCTGGTCTGATCTCCCAGTCTGTTCTCCCAGTCTGTTCTCCCGGGTTTGATCTCCCGTTTCTCCGGTCTGATCTCCCTGTCTCCCGTTTCTCCGGCCTGATCTCCCGGTCTGATCTCACTGTCTGTCTAATCTCCCAGTCTGTTCTCCCGGGTCTGATCTCCCTGTCTGTCTGATCTCCCGTTTCTCTGGTCTGATCTCCCGTTTCTCCGGTCTGATCTCCCGTTTCTCCGGTCTGATCTCCCTGTCTAGTCTCCCGTTTCCCCGGTCTGATCTCCCTGTCTAGTCTCCCGTTTCCCCGGTCTGATCTCCAGGTCTGTTCTCCCGGGTCTGATCTCCCTGTCTGTCTGATCTCCCTGTCTGTCTGATCTCCCTGTCTGTCTGTCTGTCTGATCTCCCTGTCTGTCTGTCTGATCTCCCGGTCTGAACTCCCGGGTCTGATCTCCCTGTTTTATCTTCGGGTCTGATCTCCCGGGTCTGATCTCCCGTTTCTCCGGTCTGATCTCCCGTTTCTCCGGTCTGATCTCCCTGTCTCCCGTTTCTCCGGCCTGATCTCCCGGTCTGATCTCACTGTCTGTCTAATCTCCCAGTCTGTTCTCCCGGGTCTGATCTCCCTGTCTGATCTCCGGGTTTGATCTCCCATTTCTCCGGTCTGATCTCCCTGTCTGTCTGATCTCCCAGTCTGTTCTCCCGGGTCTGATCTCCCTGTCTGATCTCCAGGTTTGATCTCCCATTTCTCCGGTCTGATGTCCCTGTCTGTCTGATGTCCCTGTCTGTCTGATGTCCCTGTCTGTCTGATGTCCCTGTCTGTCTGATGTCCCTGTCTGTCTGATGTCCCTGTCTGTCTGATGTCCCTGTCTGTCTGATGTCCCTGTCTGTCTGATGTCCCTGTCTGTCTGATGTCCCTGTCTGTCTGATGTCCCTGTCTGTCTGATGTCCCTGTCTGTCTGATGTCCCTGTCTGTCTGATGTCCCTGTCTGTCTGATGTCCCTGTCTGTCTGATGTCCCTGTCTGTCTGATGTCCCTGTCTGTCTGATGTCCCTGTCTGTCTGATGTCCCTGTCTGTCTGATGTCCCTGTCTGTCTGATGTCCCTGTCTGTCTGATGTCCCTGTCTGTCTGATGTCCCTGTCTGTCTGATGTCCCTGTCTGTCTGATGTCCCTGTCTGTCTGATGTCCCTGTCTGTCTGATGTCCCTGTCTGTCTGATGTCCCTGTCTGTCTGAAGTCCCTGTCTGTCTGATGTCCCTGTCTGTCTGATGTCCCTGTCTGTCTGATGTCCCTGTCTGTCTGATGTCCCTGTCTGTCTGATGTCCCTGTCTGTCTGATGTCCCTGTCTGTCTGATGTCCCTGTCTGTCTGATGTCCCTGTCTGTCTGATGTCCCTGTCTGTCTGATGTCCCTGTCTGTCTGATGTCCCTGTCTGTCTGATGTCCCTGTCTGTCTGATGTCCCTGTCTGTCTGATGTCCCTGTCTGTCTGATGTCCCTGTCTGTCTGATGTCCCTGTCTGTCTGATGTCCCTGTCTGTCTGATGTCCCTGTCTGTCTGATGTCCCTGTCTGTCTGATGTCCCTGTCTGTCTGATGTCCCTGTCTGTCTGATGTCCCTGTCTGTCTGATGTCCCTGTCTGTCTGATGTCCCTGTCTGTCTGATGTCCCTGTCTGTCTGATGTCCCTGTCTGTCTGATGTCCCTGTCTGTCTGATGTCCCTGTCTGTCTGATGTCCCTGTCTGTCTGATGTCCCTGTCTGTCTGATGTCCCTGTCTGTCTGATGTCCCTGTCTGTCTGATGTCCCTGTCTGTCTGATGTCCCTGTCTGTCTGATGTCCCTGTCTGTCTGATGTCCCTGTCTGTCTGATGTCCCTGTCTGTCTGATGTCCCTGTCTGTCTGATGTCCCTGTCTGTCTGATGTCCCTGTCTGTCTGATGTCCCTGTCTGTCTGATGTCCCTGTCTGTCTGATGTCCCTGTCTGTCTGATGTCCCTGTCTGTCTGATGTCCCGTTTCTCCTGTCTGTCTGATGTCCCGTTTCTCCTGTCTGTCTGATGTCCCGTTTCTCCTGTCTGTCTGATGTCCCGTTTCTCCTGTCTGTCTGATGTCCCGTTTCTCCTGTCTGTCTGATGTCCCGTTTCTCCTGTCTGTCTGATGTCCCGTTTCTCCTGTCTGTCTGATGTCCCGTTTCTCCTGTCTGTCTGATGTCCCGTTTCTCCTGTCTGTCTGATGTCCCGTTTCTCCTGTCTGTCTGATGTCCCGTTTCTCCTGTCTGTCTGATGTCCCGTTTCTCCTGTCTGTCTGATGTCCCGTTTCTCCTGTCTGTCTGATGTCCCGTTTCTCCTGTCTGTCTGATGTCCCGTTTCTCCTGTCTGTCTGATGTCCCGTTTCTCCTGTCTGTCTGATGTCCCGTTTCTCCTGTCTGTCTGATGTCCCGTTTCTCCTGTCTGTCTGATGTCCCGTTTCTCCTGTCTGTCTGATGTCCCGTTTCTCCTGTCTGTCTGATGTCCCGTTTCTCCTGTCTGTCTGATGTCCCGTTTCTCCTGTCTGTCTGATGTCCCGTTTCTCCTGTCTGTCTGATGTCCCGTTTCTCCTGTCTGTCTGATGTCCCTCTCTGATGTCCCTCTCTGATGTCCCTCTCTGATGTCCCTCTCTGATGTCCCTCTCTGATGTCCCTCTCTGATGTCCCTCTCTGATGTCCCTCTCTGATGTCCCTCTCTGATGTCCCTCTCTGATGTCCCTCTCTGATGTCCCTCTCTGATGTCCCTCTCTGATGTCCCTCTCTGATGTCCCTCTCTGATGTCCCTCTCTGATGTCCCTCTCTGATGTCCCTCTCTGATGTCCCTCTCTGATGTCCCTCTCTGATGTCCCTCTCTGATGTCCCTCTCTGATGTCCCTCTCTGATGTCCCTCTCTGATGTCCCTCTCTGATGTCCCTCTCTGATCTCCGGGTTTGATCTCCCATTTCTCCGGTCTGATCTCCCTGTCTGATCTCCCTGTCTAGTCTCCCGTTTCCCCGGTCTGATCTCCCTGTCTGTCTGATCTCCCTGTCTGTCTGATCTCCCTGTCTGTCTGATCTCCCGTTTCTCCGGTCTGATCTCCCTGTCTGATCTCTGTCATGATTATGTTCATGTTATTTGGAATTATATATTTTTTCTTTGATTTTTCCCTCCAAAAACATCCTGAAATACCGACACGACCAGCGGGTGCAAAAAGCGTCACCTCCAATATAACCAGACTGTGCAATGTTTCCATCGAAGTCACCAGACCGCTGGTTTATTGCAGGCCCTTTGGACCTCACACTATTATCTCAATCCATCATCATAACTCCCAACCATCCCAGATCCAGTGGGACAGTCCCAGGTTTGTGGCTCAGTTTCCTTGAGTCTCTGATTACAGAACAGGGGCCGTAAAACAGAGAGCAGAGAAAGGGGCACAATAAAGGAGGGGGCAGAAAAAGGAGCACTCTAAAATGGGGAAATAGAAGTGGGGGCCATAATAAGACGTGGAGTAGATATGGGGGAGCAGAGAATGGGACCACAATAAGGGGGAATGGGGCATTGTACAGGGTGAGAATATACAAAAGAGCCATTATTAGGTTTTATACTGAGTGGGAAAACTTCTGTATATAGCGCGAGGCCATGGGCAGCAGCATTTCTCCCCATAGCTCGAGTGCCCCATAGCTCGAGTGCCCCATAGCTCGAGTGCCCCATAGCTCGAGTGCCCTATAGCTCGAGTGCCCTATAGCTGAAGTGTCCTCTAGCTCGAGTGTCCTGTAGTTCGAGTGCTCTATAGCTGCAGTGTCCTCTAGCTCGAGTCCCTTATAGCTGAAGTGTCCTGTAGCTCGAGTGCTCTATAGCTGAAGTGTCCCGTAGCTCGAGTGCTCTATAGCTGAAGTGTCCCGTAGCTCGAGTGCCCCCGTAGCTCGAGTGCTTGAATGTCCTGTAGCTCAGTGCCCTATAGATTGAGCGTCCTATAGATCACATGTTATGCAATACTTTGAGAATGACAATTATAAAAGCAGCGATATAATGGACTATAACCTCCATCTCTCTTCTTCTTCCTCCACGGTAACCCTTCTCTGCTTGCTGTTATATCTCTGTGCGATTCTTCTGTGTGTCTTTACTGGTAACCTATCCGTGCATCAAATTCTTCTTACTAACGTTTACAATCCAGTTTGATCTTCTTTAACCCCTTCCCACTCAGTGTCCGATATATCGGATGCTGAGCGCAGTGGCTTAAATCTTAACGCAGAGCTGATGTCGGTTCAGCTCGAGATCTGAGCTCGGCCGGCATCGAGATGTCAGCTGCAGCCAATAGTAGACACCCCAGTGTAACACCCTGCCGTGGGAGTGGGCCCCGATCGCAGGTATTTAACCCATTAAATGTCGCGGTCAGCGCGACTGCTGCAATTAAACTGACTTTGGGGGGTCTTTCCCCTGCGATGACCCTGACACTTTAGGGGACGGCATGCGGAGGCAGCAGCGGCAGGCTAGAGAGTGGCATGGCGACATACCCCAAATGGACTCAGGCTTCAAACCAATTTTAAAAAATTCCTTTTGGCGAGGATAAAGTGTAGCACTGTACGTGTCAGTATTTGGCCTGGTTATGGCGGCAGAGAGGAACCAAAGGAGGAGAGCAAGAAGCGCTGAAATGATTTCCTATGTGCACAAAAGGTTGACGGTATATTTAGTCAATAACACAGCATGGTGGCGACATAGTGACCAAGTTCCACTGGTGAAACACCCTAAAAATGAGCCTGACACAGCTCGTTTGCTAAGGGACGACATGTGGAGGCTGCTATGGAGACGGCGCCTGGAGGCTGCTATGGAGACGGCGCCTGGAGGCTGCTATGGAGACTGCGCCTGGAGGCTGCTATGGAGACGGCGTGTGGAGGCAGTGGGGACAAGGTTATAGTAGTAGATTAAAGTTGCTGCAGTTAAAACGATGTTAGTTGGATCTTGGGATGGAGCTGGCGCTCCGCTGCCAGGCTTTCACCTGTCCAAGCCCCTGCCTCTCGGCTCCTCCCCACCCAAAATGGGCCTGGGGGCCAGAAGCACTGACTTTGAAAAAATTTGAATTTTCAAAGCAGGCGGGGTCATTTGAATATTTCATCTACGAATAATGGAATAGCATAGTGGTTCTATATATATTTTTTTTTTTTCAGAAATGGTTCCATGATTAAGAGCGATGGTATGGGGCATCCATATTGCGCCGCTATGATCTTCAGGTCTCCAGCATAGCGGCGACAGATTTTATCTGGTGAAACACCCAAAAAGTCTGTATGACACAGCTCGTTGTCCAGGCGACATAACCAGAGTGTACTCCGGATACAAACAGCATTTCTAAAAACCTTTTGTATAAGACCAAGTGTAGTAGTGTTCTTATAAGTATTTGGCCTGGTTATGGCGGGGGAGGGGAACGTACAGAGATGCGCAAGTAGCGCTGAAATAATATCCTTCATAGATAAAAGTTTGGCGGTATGTTTTGTGGATAACACAGCAGGGTGGCGACAAAGTCAACAAGTTTGATGTGGAAGCCGTTAAAACAACCCAAAATTTTGCCAGACAGAGGGAGGGGAAAGTCCAAAAACACCACAGTCCAAATACAAAACAAAAAGTTTTCTCACCTCATCAACGTCTTTTCCAACTAAATTTTAGAACGTCACAAAGTATGGCAAAAGGTTCTGCCAAAACATTCAAATACCTCTCTCCTCATGCAGGTGAGGGTAAACATTCCTTGGCTGCTTCTGTTCGTCTTCCCAGGGCTATGTTCTTCTATCCCACAAATGTAAATGGAGCTCTCAGAGCGCAGGCGGATTCCGGGTGCACTGGTCCGGTCTTCCGACTGGAACCTCGTGCCTTCCTGCTTTTGGTTCCGTCACACTTTTGGTAGTGCTCACTCCGCTCCCATAGAAGATAAGAAGACGCAATGGTGCAGCAAGTTTTTAAGGTTAAAATTCAATAAAAGTTTAATCGATCTACTCACAAAACATATGGTTAAAAAAGGCCTTCAATACAAAATCGCACGTTCGGTACAGCTTGCCCGACTCCGAGTTTCGCTTCTTCCGGGGCTTGCCGACGTGCGTGAAATGTAAACTATATATAGTGGTAATTGATGCAATTAGCTGTTAACGGTCGTTAACTACCATAGTAAACAGAATTACTCTTTAAACCACAAAGGTTATCATATGTATAGAATAACAATGTTAAAATTCATCTCTCACTGTGTAACATGTATGTAAGTCGAAACTGTATAATTTATAATTGTTGATCCAGACAAAAAAAATATTGGCCCCATTGGAGTTTAAACATTTTTTGCTGTAATGGGACCAAGGATTATCAATAAAGCTTCATTACAGACACCGTACAGCTGGTCATTGCAGTCTGGGACTATAGCAAAGCATTCAGAGAGGTCAGAGGGGTCTGTCTGTAACTATGGGTTGTCTGTAAGTCGGGTGTCCTTAAGTAGGGGACCGCCTGTATACATATTTCTATAAATATAAATGTGTCAATGTGCAAAAAAGTGCTTTTACATAGTGCTAAAGCGGCTCCATAATGAATAGGAGTTATTACCAGATCTTGATTTGAATAATGAAATTGTGTTAGTCTCCCTAATCAGAGAAAGCATTTCATTTCAAAATCGGCATTCAGTCCTAAAGGAAGCAACGTTTTTAGCTGAAAAATCCAAAAGGATTCTCTCTGACTCATTTTCTTTCTCTAAATCTTCACCTCCCCAATGTGGGGCGACTTCTTCTAAACTGAAAAAGACGGAGCCCTTAGGATTTTTTGGATGAAATTTTGCATAGTGGGCCGACAGGGCGTGGTCCATTTTGCCCTTTTTAATATTTATAAAGTAAGTGCTCACCAATTCTTATCGTTCTCCCAATATACTTAAGGGCAGATGATCATGTAAATGACTCTTATAGAGTCACAGGTGGCAAAGTGCTTTAGATTATACATTTGTAAATTATCAGAAGAGGAGAAATTGTGAGTCCGTCCCACAGGTGAGTCTCCCGTACTTCTACATGCCTTGCATCGTGTGCATCTATAAAACCTGTGTGCTGAATCTCCCTGCTGTGTATTCACACTTATACTACTCTGCACTATCTGGTCCTTTATACTTTTAGATTTCCGATGGACGATTTTTGCTTCCGTTAGGAGGTGTCCTATGACTGGGTATAGAGATATTACAAATACAAATAGATATGCTCCACTCCAACGGCTTGGAGAAAGTGCTTTAAGCCAGTCACACATAATCCCCCTAATGATACACGCGTTTTTCCCCACCAGCAGAGGGGAAATGGACAAATAGGGAGAACACAGGAACTAGCACAGAAAACGGTACAGGAAAACAGGTCTACCCCAATAAAGAGAAAATTAGACTAGAAGAGGAGGTAAGAAAAATGGAGGTGAACATGATGGCCCCAAAGAAACAGAAATAGATCCGGAACAAAGAGGGATATTTAATTTGAGTCAAAAAACTCTTACTCTTACTGTTATCCAAAAGTCTTAAAATACATCCCAGATAGGAGGATGAATAAATTTCACATGTTTATAGATAAACAAAAATATGTTAGATCCATCAATTTTTATGTTGCACCCCTATGAAATCCCACAAAAATCTCCTACATATATCCATAGTGGTTTGAAAGAAAAATCCGATTTTATTCCTAACCTGTCTAATGATTGTGTGAATACTTTTAAGCGAATTGTAATAAAAGAACGGGAACGATGTTCCTCTAAAAAATTTCAAAAATCAAATTTATCAAACACAAAAAGGAATGCACTATGGGATTTGCAGAAATCCCATCGTTCCATAGTAGTAAAACAAGCGGACAAGGGGGGGGGGGTGATTATGGACAAAGAGTATTATATGGGGGAGATGCATCGAATCCTCTCTGATGGAACTACGTATCACAAATTGAAAAACAATCCGACGTAACTAACATCCATTGTAACAACAGCAAAGGAGAGAGGTATTATTGATAAAAAGGAGTATGACTTGGGTACCGACAATATATTTCCTACCCAAATTACACCAAAATAAAAAAACTCCCCCAGGACGCCCGATAGTTGTGGGTATTGTCTCTGTATCGAGTAGAGCCTCACAATACATAGATATATTCCTACAGCTATAAGTGGTTAATGCCCCGGCTCACCGTAAAGATTCAGGTGCATTACTAGAGGTGTAGATGTCACCTCATTATACCCCAGTATACCGCACCCGAAGGGTTTATCTGCTGCGACATCGTGTTTAGAGAGGGAAGAAAATATTTTAGAAGAACAAAGGAATTTTATAATAGATCTAATAAGGTTTGGACTAGAGAGGAATTATTTTTGGTTTGAAGGAATGTTCTTCCCCCTGCTCTGCTAATTTATATACGGCCACCTGGGAGAATGAATACATTATTAACAATAACCCTTCTAAAGAATCTGAAATTGTACGAGAGGTCCATTGACGATGTTGTATTGTTATGGCGAGGTTCACAGGAATCATTAGATGAATTTATCCATTATATTAATTTAAGTTGAAATCATTCATCTTTCACCTCTAATTATAGTTTTACAAATATACACTTTTTAGATTTAGAATTAAGGATAAAAACACTTTCTACACTAAGACAGTTTTTAAAGAAACAGATTGCAATAGTTTGATTCAATATAACAGCTGTCACTATACACCCCGGCTGAAAAATATTCCAAAAGGACAATTAAAAAGAAATTGCACTAGGAGGGAAGATTATAATGAACAAGCCACAATACTAAGGGAGAGGTTCCTAGAAAGGGATTATAAAGTGGAAGATCTTGACAAAGCCCAAAGAGAATTAGAGGAGGAAAAGATGCCAGTAGTTAAAAATGGCAAGAAAAATATAAAAAAAAGAAGAAAATAGGATTACTGTTCCAACTTCACTAGAGATGCACATGTCATCGAGAGAATTATTACACAGAACTGGCATATTTTAGAGCACGACCCAGTCATAGGACACCTCCTAACGGAAGCAAAAATCGTCCATCGGAAATCTAAAAGCATTAAGGACCAGATAGTACAGAGTAGTATAAGTGTGAATAAACAGCACTGGTAATAACACCTATTCAATATGGAGCCGCTTTAGCACTATGTAAAAGCACTTTTTTGCACATTGACACATTTATATTTATAGAAATATGTATACAGGCGGTCCCCTACTTAAGGACACCCGACTTACAGACAACCCATAGTTACAGACAGACCCCTCTGACCTCTCTGAATGCTTTGCTATAGTCCCAGACTGCAATGACCAGCTGTACGGTGTCTGTAATGAAGCTTTATTGATAATCCTTGGTCCCATTACAGCAAAAAATGTTTAAACTCCAATGGGGCCAACATTTTTTTTGTCTGGATCTACAATTATAAATTATACAGTTTCGACTTACATACATGTTACACAGTGAGTTAGTGTGAGAGATGAATTTTAACATTGTTATTCTATACATATGATAACCTTTGTGGTTTAAAGAGTAATTCTGTTTACTATGGTAGTTAACGACCGTTAACAGCTAATTGCATCAATTACCACTATATATAGTTTACATTTCACGCACGTCGGCAAGCCCCGGAAGAAGCGAAACTCGGAGTCGGGCAAGCTGTACCGAACGTGCGATTTTGTATTGAAGGCCTTTTTTAACCATATGTTTTGTGAGTAGATCGATTAAACTTTTATTGAATTTTAACCTTAAAAACTTGCTGCACCATTGCGTCTTCTTATCTTCTATGGGAGCGGAGTGAGCACTACCAAAAGTGTGACGGAACCAAAAGCAGGAAGGCACGAGGTTCCAGACGGAAGACCGGACCAGTGCACCCGGAATCCGCCTGCGCTCTATTCAAATCGATCTATTGAAAGTGGGTATCGGCGGGCAAAACGGACAAAGCGAGAGGATCCATTGGCACCGAAATTGGAATCAAAGAAACAAGGAAATAAGGTGAGATTCATTACTACCTTTAATTCACAATGGGAAAGAATAAAAGAGATTCTGACAAAGCATTGGCAGGTATTAAGGATTGACCAGACTCTTCAGCAGCACATACAAACAAATCCATCCATTACTTACCGTCAATCTAAAAATTTGAAAGATCTCTTGGTTCGGTGCACTCACAACAGCCCGTCCTGTCGCAATGCGTTTGGGTCCCGTGGCCCAAAATGGGGGTGCCGTTCGTGTGGTGACTGTGGCATGTGTGAATGCGGAAACTACCACTGTTCTTTTTTACTCCACCAGACAACGACAATACAGGATGACGCACGCAATAACCTGTACGACTATTGGAGTAATCTATTTCGCCACATGCCCTTGTAACATCATATACATTGGCGTGCCGCAGCCGGTGACACGTCACTCCGGATTGCGTGTGCCGACACTCCATTGGTCAGGCACCATTATGTATTAATAAGTTATACGATCCACATGTGTCCACACCCCTTATCTCCTGTGATTGGTCCTCTAGCTATTTAAATAAGCCCAAGCTCCTTTCCCCTGCACTCCCCTTGATAAAGCACTTTTTGCGAAACACGTGTCCGGGTATTCCTATGTGTGGTCTCTGTTGGTATGGTATTTATTGATTGTCATGGACTCAGTTTTTGCATATTTGCTGTTTAATGCCTTTTAGTCTTGCATTACAGTGCTATGATGTTTTAAGGTATCCTGTATGACTCCTTCACCTACCTTGTGGCTCATGTTTAGCCATCTATTTTCCCATGCATAGTTTTAATTCATTGTTGTCTGTCCAGTGTTTGCCTTTATTGTATATTCATTTTTATTCTCAATAAAGTATTTCTATGTTACTTACATATCTCTTTGAGTGTTATCTCACTCATGATCAAGTTGTTGGTATAAGTTCAAAAAAGTTTTCAAAACAGAGGACCGGGTAGGTGGCCCTCCAGAAAAATTAAATACATAGGGGGTCATTTACTATTCGCGGTTTCCCGGCGTGTTACCCGAATATTTCCGATTTGCGCTGATTTCCCCTGAATTGCCCCCGGTTTTTGGCGCACGCGATCAGATTTTGGCGCATCGGCGCCGGCATACACACGACGGAAATGGGGGGGGGGTGTGGCCGAACGAAAACCAGACGGATTCGGAAAAACCGCCGCATTTAAAAAAAAAGTGTCGCTGGACTCGCGCTTACCTTAACCCACGATGGCTCGGTGAACTCCAGTGCGTTCCGATGCTCTTCAGCGCAGCAGCGACAACTGGTGGACGTCGGAGGAACTACCTTAGTGAATCCCGACTGGACCCGAATCCACCGCAGAGAACGTGCCGCTGGATCGCGAATGGACCGGGTAAGTAAATCTTCCCCATACAGTACTATAGCTAGAGCCAGTTGGCCCTGGCAAAAAATAGCCAGTTGCCTCTGCTTTTGTGTACAAAGAGGAGGAGAATGAGGAGGAGGAGTGCATACATGAGAATTATTCAGGTTGAGCTGCTTTCACCTGGTGGAGAATGGAAATCATGAGAAATCCATGATTGATTCATCTGCATAAGCGTCAGCCTGTCAGCGCTGTCAGTCGACAGGCGTGTACGCTTATCAGTGATGATGCCACCAGCTGCACTGAAAACCCGCTCGGACAACACGCTAGCGGCAGGGCAGGCAAGAACCTCCAAGGCGTACAGCGCCAGTTCGTGCCACATGTCCAGCTTTGAAACCCAGTAGTTGTAGGGAGCTGTGTGATCATTTAGGACGATGGTATGGTCAGCTACGTACTCCCTCACCATCTTTCTGTAAAGATCAGCCCTACTCTGCCGAGACTGGGGACAGGTGACAGTGTCTTGCTGGGGTGACATAAAACTGGCAAAGGCCTTGTAAAGCGTACCCCTGCCAGTGCTGGACAAGCTGCCCGCTCGCCTACTATCCCTCGCTACTTGTCCCGCAGAAGTACGCCCTCTGCCGCTAGCGCTGTCAGAAGGGAAATAGTGTTTCAGCTTGTGCACCAGGGCCTGCTGGTATTCATGCATTCTCACACTCCTTTCCTCTCCAGGGATGAGAGTGGAAAGATTTTGCTTGTACCGTGGGTCCAGGAGAGTGAATACCCAGTAATCGGTGCTGGAATAAATTCTTTGAACGTGAGGGTCACGGGATAGGCAGCCTAGCATGAAATCTGCCATATGCGCCAGAGTCCCAATGCGCAAGAATTCACTCCCCTCACTGGCCTTGCCTCTCTATTTCCTCCTCCATACACGCTGCCCATACACGCTGACCTTCTTCTGCCCATACAAGCTGAACAGTTATGGACTGAGCAATGGTCCCCTCTTCCTCCTCCACCTTCTCCGATACGCGCTGAGAAACAGACCGAAGGGTGCTCTGGCTATCAACAAGGGAATCTTCTTCCCCCGTCTCTTGTGACGAGCGCAAAGCTTCTGACTTCATGCTGACCAGAGAGTTTTTCAACAGGCCAAGCAGCGGGATGGTGAGGCTGATGATGGCGGCATCGCCACTGACCATCTGTGTTGACTCCTCAAAGTTACTCACCACCTGACAGATATCAGACATCCACGTCCACTCCTCATTGTAGACTTGAGGAAGCTGACTGACCTGACTACCAGTTCTGGTGGAAGTTGACATCTGGCAGTCTACAATCGCTCTGCGCTGCTGGTAAACTCTAGACAACATGGTTAATGTGGAACTCCACCTAGTGGGCACAGTCGGTGAGCGGGCAGTTGGAGGCGGCGCTGCGCAGCCCTGAGAGTGGCAGCATCTGTGGTCGACTTTCTGATTTGCGCACCTTCGTGAGCAAATCAGACAGATTGGGGTATGTCTTGAGGAACCGCTGAACTATGAGATTGAACACATGGGCCAGGCAAGTTAACCCAGTGTGCCGTCAGCGATATATAGTGGCCCTGCCCTGCAGCACTCGTCCACAAG
Source organism: Engystomops pustulosus (assembly GCF_040894005.1). Lineage (NCBI taxonomy): Eukaryota > Metazoa > Chordata > Amphibia > Anura > Leptodactylidae > Engystomops > Engystomops pustulosus. The sequence continues at coordinate 196,574 of NW_027285029.1, read as the reverse complement.
TCCGTGGTCAGGTGGACCTTGTCAGAAATGGTGTTGGTCATGGCACGGATGATGTTGTCTGACACGTGCTGGTGCAGGGCTGGGACGGCACATCGGGAAAAGTAGTGGCGGCTGGGGACCGAATACCGAGGGACGGCCACCTCCATGAGGTTGCGAAAGTCCTCGGTCTCTACCATCTCTAGGCTCAGTAATTTGGAGATGTGGACGTTGAGGGCTTGGGCGTGTGGGTTGGTGGAACTGTATTTCCCCAGTGTCTGGGGTATAGACAGCTGAACAATGCGCATGGAGACATTGGTGGACGCTGTGGAGGATCGTGGAGGTGAAGGTGTGGCTCATTAGCAGAGGCAGCAGATGACACAGGGGAAGGACCATTGAGTGAGGTGTTTAGCACTCCTATGCCTGCATATACTGGTGGTGGTTAAGCTAGTAATGGTGGAACCTCTGCTGATCCTGGTGTGGCACAGGTTGCACACCACAGTCCGTCGGTCATCCAGTGTTTCTTTAAAGAACCTCCAAACTTGAGAACATCTAGCCCTCTCCACGGGAGCTTCACTACGTGAAACATTTGGCGCTGATGCACCAGCTCTGGCCCTGCCTCTCCGTCTGGCCCCACCACTGCCTCTCCCAACCTGTTCTCGTATAGGACTCGCCTCCGTCTCAAAAGCACTGTCTTCACCCGGCCTATCAACCCAGCTTGGGTCTGTCACCTCATCATCCTCCGATCCCTCAGTCTGCTCCCCCCTCGGACTTCCTGCCCTGACAACAACTTCACCACTGTCTGACAACTGTGTCTCATTGTCCAACACCACTTTACACACTTCTTCCACTACGTCAATAATGTCATCATCACCCACAGACTGCGACCGGTGGAAAACCTGGGCATCGGGAAAGAGCTCAGCAGCAACCTGAGAAGTGGTTTGTGACTCTGGGAAGGGTCCAGAAAACAGTTCCTCAGAGTATGCTGGCTCAAATGCCAAATTTTCCTGGGAGGGGGAAGACAGGGGGGAAGGAGGTTGAGGTGGAGGAGTGCTCACTTTGGTAACATGGGTGGACTGCGTGGCAGACTGACTGGTGGACAAATTAGTTGAAGCATTGTCCGCATTCCACGACATCACCTGTTTGCACTGTTCTGGCCTCAACAGTGCTCTACCACGAGTCCCAGTAACTTGAGACATGAAGCTAGGGTTAGTGTAGCTCTGCGGCGTCCCCTGCTCCCTCATCAGCAGGTGGTGTCTCACCCCGCCCAGGACCACGGCCTCTTACCCCTGCAGTAATTGGATGCCCACGCCCTCGTCCTCTACCCTTAGCCCTCGGGTTCAACATTTTCAAAATTAAAGTCTATTTTATAGACAAAACAGAAATATAAACTGTAATTTTTTTTTTTTATAGAACAAAATGTGCAGAAGAAATCAGACAGCAACCACAGAAGACGATTGCTATGGCTAGTTTCTAACCAACACTGACAGCACACAAAAGGATTTTGTGCTGTGACTGTCACTTTAACTTTTGAAAAACGCTAATGTAGCCCTAACAAGGGTTCTTGTAGAATCACTCCTGCCTAACAGTAAGGTTCTTGGAGAATCACTCCTGCCTAACAGTAAGGTTCTTGGAGAATCACTCCTGCCTAACAGTAAGGTTCTTGGAGAATCACTCCTGCCTAACAGTAAGGTTCTTGGAGAATCACTCCTGCCTAACAGTAATCTACTAGAACACCCTAACGCTATCCCTGACCAGCAGCAGCTCTCTCCCTAGCGGCATCCAGACACAGAATGATCCGAGCAGCGCGGGCAGCGGCTAGTCTATCCCAGGGTCACCTGATCTGGCCAGCCAACCACTGCTATCGACGTGTAAGGGTACCACGTGATGCTGGGTGTACTGCAGAGTCTCCTGGCTTGTGATTGGCTCTGTTTCTGGCCGCCAAAAATCAAAACGCCGCAAGATGACATTTTCTTGAGCTGGCGAAGTATTCGTCCGAACAACGAGAAGTTGCAAGTAGGCTAATGCTCGAACGAGTATGCTCTCTCATCTCTAGTTAACACTCTTCCTAAAAACTGTTTCTCTTAGTTTGAGGGGAGCAGATCTGAAAAAGTTGATGTTAAATTTGTCAAATTTCATTCAAAACAGAAATTACCCCCAAAATAGTAAATTCTGTAAATCCGGAAAATCAATATTCGATTTTTAACCGTGAGACATCAAAATAAATTCTTCAGACACTCCAAAAATTATGAAAATGTAAAGTAGATGATGGGAAATGTTATTCAGCAATTTATTTAGGTGGTAAATCGATCTGCCTGAAAACGCAATGATTTAGAATTTCAAAAATGGCAAAATTTTCAAAAATTTAATAATTTTTTCTTTTTTTGTAAATAAACGCAAAAATGATCATCCAAAATTTACCAGTAAAATGAAGTACAACATATGAGGAAAAAACTATTTCAGAATCACTTTGATAAGTAAGTGTTCAAAGGTTATAACCATATAAAGCGACGCAAGTCAGAATCCAAAAAATGGGACTGAGCCTTAGGGTGGTGGCACATGTGGTGTTTTGAACCCGTTTTAGGCAGTTTCTAAGAAGTCCATTAAAAAACGCACGCGTTTTTTAACAGACTGCTTAAAGACGGCCTAAAAACGGGTTCAAAACACCACGTGTGCAACCACCCGTAGGCCAGCGGCTACGTGGCGTTTTGAACCCGTTTTTGGGCCGTTTTGAAGCAGTCCAAAAAAATGGAAAAATGGAAAAAACGTATGCGTTTTCAAAAAACGTATGTGACAGAACTTGGAGCTGAAGATCTGGCACCTACTTTAAAGATTAAATTGACTGAATTCGCCAGGTAATAATTACTCAACCCACTCCCCCACTAATCCCCATTTCTCCGGTACATTACCTTCTTCACTCTCTTCCTTTGAGCCAGTCACAGAGGAAGAAGTGTCCAGGCTCCTCTCCTCTGCTCACCCCACTACCTGCATCAGTGACACCCATCACCTCGCCCCACTACCTGCATCAGTGACCCCATCCCCTCAACCAATTACCTGCATCAGTGACCCCCATCCCCTCGCCTCACTACCTGCATCAGTGACCCCATCCCCTCACCCCACTACCTGCATCAGTGACCCTATCCCCTCACCCAATTACCTGCATCAGTGACCCCCATCCCCTCACCCCACTACCTGCATCAGTGACCCCCATCCCCTCACCCAATTACCTGCATCAGTGACCCCCATCCCCTCGCCCCATTACCTGCATCAGTGACCCCATCCCCTCACATCTGGTACAGTCTCTCCCCAGCAGTCACTTCTCACCTCATTAACATCTTCCACCTCTCTTTTCAGGTGTCTTTCCCTCTTCTTTCAAGCTGTTATGCCATTACTAAAGAAAACTTCACTAGACCCATCCAGTGCTACTAACTACAGACCAGTCTCTAACCTCCCATCTCCAAACTCCTGGAACGCCCGGTCTATTCTCGACTTTCCCACTATCTCTCAGCTAATTCCCTCCTTGACATGGTCTTTCTAAAGTCTCCAATCATCTTCTCACTGCTAATCCAAAGGTGACTCTTCTCTCCTGGTTCTTCTGGATATCTCGGCAGCGTTTGATACGGTTTCTCCTCAGGAAATTTCGCTCCATTGGCCTAAAGGACCCTGCACTCTCCTGGTTTTCTTCCTATCTCTCTGACCACACTCTCTGTCTCTTTTTCTGGATCTCTCTCTTCTTCTGTTCCTCTCTCTGTCGGGGGTTCCTCAGGGCTCAGTCCTAGGTCCTCTTCTGCCTCCATTGGACAAACAATCAGCAGATTTGGTTTCCAGTATCATCTTTATGCTGATGACACCCAGCTATATACCTCAGCACGTAACATCAGCCCTGCCTTAATCCAGAACACTAGTGACTGTCTCTCTGCTGTCTCCAACATCATGTCCTCTCTCTTCCTGAAACTTAATCTTTCTAAGACTGAACCTATTGTCTTTCCAACGTCCACTAACACAGTCTATCCTAATCCTGACCTCTCCATCTCAGTTTGTGGGGTCACCATAACCCCGAAGCAGCAGGCCCGCTGTCTTACGGTTGTGCTGGACTCTCCTTTGAACCACACATTCAATCTCTTGCTGCATGCATCTTAGAGACATCTCTAGAATCTGCCCATTTCTCACATTTGAAAATGTAAAATGCCTTGTAAAATGCTAATTGTTGCTCTGATTCACTCTCATTTAGACTCCTGCAACTCTCTACTAACCGATCTTCCACTCACCAAACTCTCTCCTCTCCAATCTATTCTCAATGCAGCAGCCAGTTCGTGCCTGTCTCCTTGTCTCGAATACAGTTTTAAGTCATAACCCTCATCCACAAAGCTCTGCACAATGCTACACCTCCCTACCTCACCTCTCAGTCTACCGTCCATCTCGTGCTCTTAGATCTGCCAGTGATCTTAGATTAACCTCTACCCTAGTTCAAACCGCTCACTCATAGTTTCATAGTTTATACGGTTGAAAAAAAAACACTTGTCCATCAAGTTCAACCAAGGAAGGGAAGGGATTGCATGAGGAAGGGATTTATGGGAAACAATTCTATATAATATAACCATCAATGTTATCTAGGTGTAAAAAGGCATCTAGACCCTTCTTGAAACTCCCTGCTGTGACCAGCGCCTGAGCTCGGCTATTCCACAGATTGACAGTTCTCATAGTAAAGCCCTATCACCTCTAGTGATTAAACCTTGTTTTCTCCAAACGGAGACAGTGCCCCCTCGTCTTTTGATTTGATTTAAGCTGAAACAACTTATCACCATATTTTTTGTATGGACAATTCATATATTTAAATAAATTAATAATTTCCCCTCGTAGTTGTCTCTTTTCCAGACTATATAAATCTAGTTGTTTTGATCTTTCCTCATAACTTTGTGGCTCTACGTTGAACCCTCTCCAGCTCCAGGGCCTCCTTTGTATGGACCGGTGCCAAGAACAGGACAGCATATTCCAGGTGAGCGGAACCATTGCCTTGTACAGTGTAATATTACATCCCTATCCCCAGAGTCCAGACCTCCGATTGACATTGCATGCTGTTATTTAATTTATGATCTAACAGTCATCCAGGTCCTTCTCAAGAAGGGACTCTACCAGATTTACTCCCCCAAGGACATATTTTAGCCCCCAGGTGCATAACCTTACATTTATCCACATTAAACCTCATTTGCCAAGTGGATTACCAAACATACAGTTTTTCACCCTGCAGCCTATGAACATCCTCCCTAGACTGTATTACACTACACAGCTTGTACTACTCCCATCCTTCATAGACTGTATTACACTACATAGCTTGTACTACTCCCCTCATCTTCCGTAGACTATATTACACTACATAGCTTGTACTACTCCCCTCATCCTCCATAGACTGTATTGCACTACACAGCTTGTACTACTACTCCCATCCTCCATAGACTGTATTACAATACACAGCTTGGTGTCATCTGCAAAAATAGACACAGTGCTATTAATTCCTACCTCTATATCATTAATAAATATATTAAATAGTAGTGGGCCAAGCACAGAACCCCGGGGCCCGGCACAGAACCCTGGGGTCCGCCACTCATAACTGGTGACCATTCCGAGTAGGAATCATTGACCACAACTCTCTGGATCCTTCAGCCAGTTCTCAATCCAATTGCAAATAATTTCTGCCAAACCACTAGCCCTAATTTTACCCATCAGGTGTCTATGAGGAACACAATATCCACAGCGGCTCCTCCATCCAGGCACCTGCTCACCTCTTCATAGACCATTATATATTCTTTTTACCTCTTGTGTCCCCCACTCTTCCTCATAGACGGCAGGGTGGCTTAGTGGTTAGCATTACAGCGTTGCCCCGCTGGGGTCCTTGGTTCATGGGTCACCATGATTAGATTGTGAGCCCCATTGGGGATGAGGACCAATTTGACAAGCTCTGTGCAGCGCTGCGTCATCTGTGTGCGCTATATAAATAAAGGAATTATAAATATTTTAAGCTCTTGCGAGCAGAGACCTCAATACTTTTGTTCAGTATGAATGTTTATGCTGTGATATGTTTTATTATATTTGTATTTGTCCCCTACGATTTGTAAAGCGCTACGGTACTACGGAACTAAAGATTATTATTCTGCATATAGCGAGGGGCCATGGACTAGAGCAATTATGGGTGTATCTCCCGCCTTCTCTCCTGTCAGTCACGTGGTGTGTGTGTCTCCCGCTGTCTCTCCTGTCAGTCACGTGGTGTGTGTATCTCCCGCCGTCTGTCCTGTCAGTCACGTGGTGTGTGTATCTCCCGCTGTCTCTCCTGTCAGTCACGTGGTGTGTGTATTTCTTGCTGTCAGTCACGTGGTGTGTGTATCTCCCGCTGTCTTTCCTGTCAGTCACGTGGTGTGTGTGTCTCCCGCTGTCTCTCCTGTCAGTCACGTGGTGTGTGTATTTCTTGCTGTCAGTCACGTGGTGTGTGTATCTTCCGCCGTCTGTCCTGTCAGTCATGTGGTGTGTGTATTTCTTGCTGTCAGTCACGTGGTGTGTGTATCTCCCACTGTCTCTCCTGTCAGTCACGTGGTGTGTGTGTCTCCCGCTGTCTGTCCTGTCAGTCATGTGGTGTGTGCGTCTGCCGCTGTCTCTTCTGTCAGTCACGTGGTGTATATCTCCCACTGTCTCTCCTGTCAGTCACGTGGTGTGTGTATCTCCCGCTGTCTCTCCTGTCAGTCACATGGTGTGTGTATCTCCCGCTGTCTCTCCTGTCAGTCACATGATGTGTGTATCTCCCGCCGTCTCTCCTGTCAGTCATGTGGTGTGTGTATCTCCCGCTGTCTCTCCTGTCAGTCACGTGGTGTGTGTGTCTCCCCCTGTCTCTCCTGTCAGTCACGTGGTGTGTGTGTCTCCCGCTGTCTCTCCTGTCATTCACGTGGTGTGTGTGTCTCCCGCTGTCTCTCCTGTCAGTCACGTGGTGTGTGTGTCTCCCGCTGTCTCTCCTGTCAGTCACGTGGTGTGTGTCTCCCGTTGTCTCTCCTGTCAGTAACGTGGTGTGTGTGTGTCTCCCGCTGTCTCTCCTGTCAGTCATGTGGTGTGTGTTTCTCCCGCTGTCTCTCCTGTCAGTCACATGGTGCGTGTGTCTCCCGCTGTCTCTCCTGTCAGTCACGTGGTGTGTGTATCTCCCGCTGTCTGTCCTGTCAGTCACGTGGTGTGTGTATCTCCTTCCGTCTCTCCTGTCAGTCACGTGGTGTGTGTGTCTCCCGCTTTCTCTCCTGTCAGTCACGTGGTGTGTGTATCTCCCGCTGTCTGTCCTGTCAGTCACGTGGTGTGTGTATCTCCCGCTGTCTCTCCTGTCAGTCACGTGGTGTGTGTGTGTCTACCACTGTCTCTCCTGTCAGTTACGTGGTGTGAGTGTCTCCCGCTGTCTCTCCTGTCAGTCACGTGGTGTGTGTGTCTCCCGCTGTCAGTCACGTGGTGTGTGTGTCTCCCACTGTCTCTCCTGTCAGTCACGTGGTGTGTGTATCTCCCGCTGTCAGTCACGTGGTGTGTGTGTCTCCCACTGTCTCTCCTGTCAGTCACGTGGTGTGTGTATCTCCCGCTGTCTCTCCTGTCAGTCACGTGGTGTGTGTATCTCCCGCTGTCTCTCCTGTCAGTCACGTGGTGTGTGTATCTCCCGCTGTCTCTCCTGTCAGTCACGTGGTGTGTGTATCTCCCGCTGTCTCTCCTGTCAGTCACGTGGTGTATATCTCCCGCTGTCTCTCCTGTCAGTCACGTGGTGTGTGCGTCTGCCGCTGTCTCTCCTGTCAGTCACGTGGTGTGTGTGTCTCCCGCTGTCTCTTCTGTCAGTCACGTGGTGTGTGTATCTCCCGCCGTCTGCCTGTCAGTCACGTGGTGTGTGTATCTCCCGCTGTCTCTCCTGTCAGTCACGTGGTGTGTGTGTCTCCCGCTTTCTCTCCTGTCAGTCACGTGGTGTGTGTATCTCCCGCTGTCTGTCCTGTCAGTCACGTGGTGTGTGTATCTCCCGCTGTCTCTCCTGTCAGTCACGTGGTGTGTGTGTGTGTCTACCACTGTCTCTCCTGTCAGTCACGTGGTGTGTGTGTCTCCCGCTGTCTCTTCTGTCAGTCACGTGGTGTGTGTATCTCCCGCCGTCTGCCTGTCAGTCACGTGGTGTGTGTATCTCCCGCTGTCTCTCCTGTCAGTCACGTGGTGTGTGTGTGTCTCCCACTGTCTCTCCTGTCAGTTACGTGGTGTGAGTGTCTCCCGCTGTCTCTCCTGTCAGTCACGTGGTGTGTGTGTCTCCCGCTGTCAGTCACGTGGTGTGTGTGTCTCCCACTGTCTCTCCTGTCAGTCACGTGGTGTGTGTATCTCCCGCTGTCAGTCACGTGGTGTGTGTGTCTCCCACTGTCTCTCCTGTCAGTCACGTGGTGTGTGTATCTCCCGCTGTCTCTCCTGTCAGTCACGTGGTGTGTGTGTCTCCCGCTGTCTCTCCTGTCAGTCACGTGGTGTGTGTATCTCCTGCTGTCTCTCCTGTCAGTCACGTGGTGTGTGTATCTCCCGCTGTCTCTCCTGTCAGTCACGTGGTGTATATCTCCCGCTGTCTCTCCTGTCAGTCACGTGGTGTGTGCGTCTGCCGCTGTCTCTCCTGTCAGTCACGTGGTGTGTGTGTCTCCCGCTGTCTCTCCCGTCAGTCACGTGGTGTGTGTGTCTCCCGCTGTCTCTTCTGTCAGTCACGTGGTGTGTCTGTCTCTCCTGTCAGTCACGTGGTGTGTGTATCTCCCGCTGTCTCTCCTGTCAGTCACGTAGTGTGTGCGTCTGCCGCTGTCTCTTCTGTCAGTCACGTGGTGTATATCTCCCGCTGTCTGTCCTGTCAGTCACGTGGTGTGTGTGTCTCCCGCTGTCTCTCCTGTCAGTCACGTGGTGTGTGTATCTCCCGCTGTCTCTCCTGTCAGTCACGTGGTGTGTGTATCTCCCGCTGTTTCTCCTGTCAGTCACGTGGTGTGTGTATCTCCCGCTGTTTCTCCTGTCAGTCACGTGGTGTGTGTGTCTCCCGCCGTCTCTCCTGTCAGTCACGTGGTGTGTGTCTCCCGCCGTCTCTCCTGTCAGTCACGTGGTGTGTGTATCTCCCGCTGTCTGTCCTGTCAGTCACGTGGTGTGTGTGTCTCCCGCTGTCTCTCCTGTCAGTCACGTGGTGTGTGTATCTCCCGCTGTCTCTCCTGTCAGTCACGTGGTGTGTGTATCTCCCGCTGTCTCTCCTGTCAGTCACGTGGTGTATATCTCCCGCTGTCTCTCCTGTCAGTCACGTGGTGTGTGCGTCTGCCGCTGTCTCTCCTGTCAGTCACGTGGTGTGTGTGTCTCCCGCTGTCTCTCCCGTCAGTCACGTGGTGTGTGTGTCTCCCGCTGTCTCTTCTGTCAGTCACGTGGTGTGTCTGTCTCTCCTGTCAGTCACGTGGTGTGTGTATCTCCCGCTGTCTCTCCTGTCAGTCACGTAGTGTGTGCGTCTGCCGCTGTCTCTTCTGTCAGTCACGTGGTGTATATCTCCCGCTGTCTGTCCTGTCAGTCACGTGGTGTGTGTGTCTCCCGCTGTCTCTCCTGTCAGTCACGTGGTGTGTGTATCTCCCGCTGTCTCTCCTGTCAGTCACGTGGTGTGTGTATCTCCCGCTGTTTCTCCTGTCAGTCACGTGGTGTGTGTATCTCCCGCTGTTTCTCCTGTCAGTCACGTGGTGTGTGTGTCTCCCGCCGTCTCTCCTGTCAGTCACGTGGTGTGTGTCTCCCGCCGTCTCTCCTGTCAGTCACGTGGTGTGTGTATCTCCCGCTGTCTGTCCTGTCAGTCACGTGGTGTGTGTGTCTCCCGCTGTCTCTCCTGTCAGTCACGTGGTGTGTGTATCTCCCGCTGTCTCTCCTGTCAGTCACGTGGTGTGTGTGTCTCCCGCCGTCTCTCCTGTCAGTCACGTGGTGTGTGTCTCCCGCCGTCTCTCCTGTCAGTCACGTGGTGTGTGTATCTCCCGCTGTCTCTCCTGTCAGTCACGTGGTGTGTGTATCTCCCGCTGTCTCTTCTGTCAGTCACGTGGTGTATATCTCCCGCTGTCTCTCCTGTCAGTCACGTGGTGTGTGCGTCTGCCGCTGTCTCTCCTGTCAGTCACGTGGTGTGTGTGTCTCCCGCTGTCTCTCCCGTCAGTCACGTGGTGTGTGTGTCTCCCGCTGTCTCTTCTGTCAGTCACGTGGTGTGTCTGTCTCTCCTGTCAGTCACGTGGTGTGTGTATCTCCCGCTGTCTCTCCTGTCAGTCACGTGGTGTGTGCGTCTGCCGCTGTCTCTTCTGTCAGTCACGTGGTGTATATCTCCCGCTGTCTGTCCTGTCAGTCACGTGGTGTGTGTGTCTCCCGCTGTCTCTCCTGTCAGTCACGTGGTGTGTGTATCTCCCGCTGTCTCTCCTGTCAGTCACGTGGTGTGTGTATCTCCCGCTGTTTCTCCTGTCAGTCACGTGGTGTGTGTGTCTCCCGCCGTCTCTCCTGTCAGTCACGTGGTGTGTGTCTCCCGCCGTCTCTCCTGTCAGTCACGTGGTGTGTGTATCTCCCGCTGTCTGTCCTGTCAGTCACGTGGTGTGTGTGTCTCCCGCTGTCTCTCCTGTCAGTCACGTGGTGTGTGTATCTCCCGCTGTCTCTTCTGTCAGTCACGTGGTGTATATCTCCCGCTGTCTCTCCTGTCAGTCACGTGGTGTGTGTATCTCCCGCTGTCTGTCCTGTCAGTCACGTGGTGTGTGTGTCTCCCGCTGTCTCTCCTGTCAGTCACGTGGTGTGTGTGTGTCTCCCACTGTCTCTCCTGTCAGTCACGTGGTGTGTGTGTGTGTGTCCCGCTGTCTCTTCTGTCAGTCACGTGGTGTATATCTCCCGCTGTCTGTCCTGTCAGTCACGTGGTGTGTGTGTGTCTCCCGCTGTCTCTCCTGTCAGTCACGTGGTGTGTGTATCTCCCGCTGTCTCTCCTGTCAGTCACGTGGTGTGTGTGTCTCCCGCTGTCTCTCCTGTCAGTCACGTGGTGTTTGTGTATCTCCCGCTGTCACTCCTTTTAGTCACGTGGTGTGTGTATCTCCCGCTGTCTGTCCTGTCAGTCACGTGGTGTGTGTGTGTCTCCCGCTGTCTCTCCTGTCAGTCACGTGGTGTGTCTCGTAGTGAAGTCGCTCGGGGGGCGGCTCCATTTTATACACGTGATAGAACTGCCCATGTTCCGCCCCTCACAGGTATTGACCACGTGACACTGTAGACCGTCCGAGGGCGGGGGATTGGGTATCACGTGATGCGCCCACAACAAACATGGCCGCTATTGTTTCAGATCTCCCACAACCCATTAAAAGACAAAAAGGGCGGCGCTTAATGGTCACGTGATCTTTTTACCAATCAGCATTCTGCACTGGGAGGCGTGGCTGAGACGTGGCAGGATCCTTCTCCTGGGCGGATTCGCGGAAACTACATGTCCCGGCATGCAGAGCGGCGCGAGATGAGGATGACGTCATATGTGTTGTGTTGGAAGCAGGAAGAGACGAGAAGAAGCCAAAGTGACAGCAGCCGCGGCAGAGAATAAAGGTATCACAGGAGAGGATAGAGGTGTGACATCACAGGAGAGGATAGAGGTGTGACATCACAGGAGAGGATAGAGGTGTGACATCACAGGAGAGGATAGAGGTGTGACATCACAGGAGAGGATAGAGGTGTGACATCACAGGAGAGGATAGAGGTGTGACATGACAGGAGAGGATAGAGGTGTGACATCACAGGAGGGGATAGAGGTGTGACATGACAGGAGAGGATAGAGGTGCGACATGACTGGAGAGGATAGAGGTGCGACATGACTGGAGAGGATAGAGGTGTGACATCACAGGAGAGGATAGAGGTGCGACATCACAGGAGAGGATAGAGGTGTGACATCACAGGAGAGGATAGAGGTGTGACATGACTGGAGAGGATAGAGGTGTGACATCACGGGAGAGGATAGAGGTGTGACATGACAGGAGAGGATAGAGGTGTGACATCACAGGAGAGGATAGAGGTGTGACATGACAGGAGAGGATAGAGGTGCGACATGACTGGAGAGGATAGAGGTGTGACATCACAGGAGGGGATAGAGGTGTGACATGACAGGAGAGGATAGAGGTGTGACATGACAGGAGAGGATAGAGGTGTGACATGACAGGAGAGGATAGAGGTGTGACATGACAGGAGAGGATAGAGGTGTGACATCACTGGAGAGGATAGAGGTGTGACATGACAGGAGAGGATAGAGGTGCGACATGACTGGAGAGGATAGAGGTGTGACATCACAGGAGAGGATAGAGGTGTGACATCACAGGAGAGGATAGAGGTGTGACATCACTGGAGAGGATAGAGGTGTGACATGACAGGAGAGGATAGAGGTGTGACATGACAGGAGAGGATAGAGGTGCGACATGACAGGAGAGGATAGAGGTGCGACATGACAGGAGAGGATAGAGGTGTGACATGACAGGAGAGGATAGAGGTGTGACATGACAGGAGAGGATAGAGGTGTGACATGACAGGAGAGGATAGAGGTGTGACATGACAGGAGAGGATAGAGGTGTGACATGACAGGAGAGGATAGAGGTGTGACATGACAGGAGAGGATAGAGGTGTGACATGACAGGAGAGGATAGAGGTGTGACATGACAGGAGAGGATAGAGGTGTGACATCACAGGAGAGGATAGAGGTGTGACATCACTGGAGAGGATAGAGGTGTGACATGACAGGAGAGGATAGAGGTGTGACATGACAGGAGAGGATAGAGGTGCGACATGACAGGAGAGGATAGAGGTGTGACATGACAGGAGAGGATAGAGGTGTGACATGACAGGAGAGGATAGAGGTGTGACATGACAGGAGAGGATAGAGGTGTGACATGACAGGAGAGGATAGAGGTGTGACATCACAGGAGGGGATAGAGGTGTGACATGACTGGAGAGGATAGAGGTGCGACATGACTGGAGAGGATAGAGGTGTGACATCACAGGAGAGGATAGAGGTGTGACATCACAGGAGAGGATAGAGGTGTGACATCACTGGAGAGGATAGAGGTGTGACATGACAGGAGAGGATAGAGGTGTGACATGACAGGAGAGGATAGAGGTGCGACATGACAGGAGAGGATAGAGGTGTGACATGACAGGAGAGGATAGAGGTGTGACATCACAGGAGAGGATAGAGGTGTGACATCACAGGAGAGGATAGAGGTGTGACATCACAGGAGAGGATAGAGGTGTGACATCACAGGAGAGGATAGAGGTGTGACATGACAGGAGAGGATAGAGGTGTGACATCACAGGAGAGGATAGAGGTGTGACATCACAGGAGAGGATAGAGGTGTGACATGACAGGAGAGGATAGAGGTGTGACATGACAGGAGAGGATAGAGGTGTGACATGACAGGAGAGGATAGAGGTGTGACATGACAGGAGAGGATAGAGGTGTGACATCACTGGAGAGGATAGAGGTGTGACATGACAGGAGAGGATAGAGGTGTGACATGACAGGAGAGGATAGAGGTGTGACATCACAGGAGAGGATAGAGGTGTGACATCACAGGAGAGGATAGAGGTGTGACATGACAGGAGAGGATAGAGGTGTGACATGACAGGAGAGGATAGAGGTGTGACATCACAGGAGAGGATAGAGGTGTGACATGACAGGAGAGGATAGAGGTGTGACATGACGGGAGAGGATAGAGGTGTGACATGACAGGAGAGGATAGAGGTGTGACATGACAGGAGAGGATAGAGGTGTGACATGACAGGAGAGGATAGAGGTGCGACATCACTGGAGAGGATAGAGGTGCGACATCACAGGAGAGGATAGAGGTGCGACATGACAGGAGAGGATAGAGGTGTGACATCACAGGAGAGGATAGAGGTGTGACATGACAGGAGGGGATAGAGGTGTGACATGACAGGAGAGGATAGAGGTGTGACATGACAGGAGAGGATAGAGGTGTGACATGACAGGAGAGGATAGAGGTGTGACATGACAGGAGAGGATAGAGGTGTGACATGACAGGAGAGGATAGAGGTGTGACATGACTGGAGAGGATAGAGGTGCGACATGACAGGAGAGGATAGAGGTGCGACATGACAGGAGAGGATAGAGGTGTGACATCACTGGAGAGGATAGAGGTGTGACATGACAGGAGAGGATAGAGGTGTGACATGACAGGAGAGGATAGAGGTGTGACATCACTGGAGAGGATAGAGGTGTGACATCACAGGAGAGGATAGAGGTGTGACATGACAGGAGAGGATAGAGGTGTGACATGACAGGAGAGGATAGAGGTGTGACATGACAGGAGAGGATAGAGGTGTGACATCACAGGAGAGGATAGAGGTGTGACATCACAGGAGAGGATAGAGGTGTGACATGACAGGAGAGGATAGAGGTGTGACATCACAGGAGGGGATAGAGGTGTGACATGACAGGAGAGGATAGAGGTGTGACATCACAGGAGAGGATAGAGGTGTGACATCACAGGAGAGGATAGAGGTGTGACATGACAGGAGAGGATAGAGGTGTGACATCACAGGAGAGGATAGAGGTGTGACATCACAGGAGAGGATAGAGGTGCGACATGACAGGAGAGGATAGAGGTGCGACATGACAGGAGAGGATAGAGGTGTGACATCACTGGAGAGGATAGAGGTGTGACATGACAGGAGAGGATAGAGGTGTGACATCACAGGAGAGGATAGAGGTGTGACATCACTGGAGAGGATAGAGGTGTGACATCACAGGAGAGGATAGAGGTGTGACATCACAGGAGAGGATAGAGGTGTGACATCACAGGAGAGGATAGAGGTGCGACATCACTGGAGGGGAGAGGATAGAGGTGTGACATCACTGGAGGGGAGAGGATAGAGGTGTGACATCACAGGAGAGGATAGAGGTGTGACATCACAGGAGAGGATAGAGGTGTGACATCACAGGAGAGGATAGAGGTGTGACATGACAGGAGAGGATAGAGGTGTGACATGACAGGAGAGGAGAGGATAGAGGTGTGACATGACAGGAGAGGATAGAGGTGTGACATCACAGGAGAGGATAGAGGTGTGACATCACAGGAGAGGATAGAGGTGCGACATGACAGGAGAGGATAGAGGTGCGACATGACAGGAGAGGATAGAGGTGCGACATGACAGGAGAGGATAGAGGTGCGACATGACTGGAGAGGATAGAGGTGCGACATGACTGGAGAGGATAGAGGTGTGACATGACAGGAGAGGATAGAGGTGTGACATGACAGGAGAGGATAGAGGTGTGACATGACAGGAGAGGATAGAGGTGTGACATGACAGGAGAGGATAGAGGTGTGACATGACAGGAGAGGATAGAGGTGTGACATGACAGGAGAGGATAGAGGTGTGACATGACAGGAGAGGATAGAGGTGTGACATGACAGGAGAGGATAGAGGTGTGACATGACAGGAGAGGATAGAGGTGTGACATGACAGGAGAGGATAGAGGTGTGACATCACAGGAGAGGATAGAGGTGTGACATCACTGGAGAGGATAGAGGTGTGACATCACTGGAGGAGAGAGGATAGAGGTGCGACATCACTGGAGGAGAGAGGATAGAGGTGCGACATCACTGGAGGAGAGAGGATAGAGGTGCGACATCACTGGAGGGGAGAGGATAGAGGTGTGACATCACAGGAGAGGATAGAGGTGTGACATCACAGGAGAGGATAGAGGTGTGACATCACAGGAGAGGATAGAGGTGTGACATCACAGGAGAGGATAGAGGTGTGACATCACAGGAGAGGATAGAGGTGTGACATCACAGGAGAGGATAGAGGTGTGACATCACAGGAGAGGATAGAGGTGCGACATCACAGGAGAGGATAGAGGTGCGACATGACAGGAGAGGATAGAGGTGCGACATGACAGGAGAGGATAGAGGTGTGACATCACGGGAGGGGATAGAGGTGCGACATCACAGGAGAGGATAGAGGTGCGACATGACAGGAGAGGATAGAGGTGCGACATGACAGGAGAGGATAGAGGTGCGACATGACAGGAGAGGATAGAGGTGCGACATGACAGGAGAGGATAGAGGTGTGACATCACGGGAGGGGATAGAGGTGCGACATCACAGGAGAGGATAGAGGTGCGACATGACAGGAGAGGATAGAGGTGCGACATGACAGGAGAGGATAGAGGTGTGACATCACGGGAGGGGATAGAGGTGTGACATGACAGGAGAGGATAGAGGTGTGACATCACTGGAGAGGATAGAGGTGTGACATCACTGGAGAGGATAGAGGTGTGACATCACTGGAGAGGATAGAGGTGTGACATCACTGGAGGGGAGAGGATAGAGGTGTGACATCACTGGAGGGGAGAGGATAGAGGTGTGACATCACTGGAGGGGAGAGGATAGAGGTGTGACATCACTGGAGGGGAGAGGATAGAGGTGTGACATCACTGGAGAGGATAGAGGTGTGACATCACAGGAGAGGATAGAGGTGTGACATCACTGGAGAGGATAGAGGTGTGACATCACTGGAGAGGATAGAGGTGCGACATCACAGGAGAGGATAGAGGTGTGACATGACAGGAGAGGATAGAGGTGTGACATCACAGGAGAGGATAGAGGTGTGACATCACAGGAGAGGATAGAGGTGCGACATCACAGGAGAGGATAGAGGTGCGACATCACAGGAGAGGATAGAGGTGCGACATGACAGGAGAGGATAGAGGTGCGACATGACAGGAGAGGATAGAGGTGTGACATCACGGGAGGGGATAGAGGTGTGACATGACAGGAGAGGATAGAGGTGTGACATGACAGGAGAGGATAGAGGTGTGACATCACAGGAGAGGATAGAGGTGTGACATCACAGGAGAGGATAGAGGTGTGACATGACAGGAGAGGATAGAGGTGTGACATCACAGGAGGGGATAGAGGTGTGACATGACAGGAGAGGATAGAGGTGCGACATCACAGGAGAGGATAGAGGTGCGACATGACAGGAGAGGATAGAGGTGTGACATCACTGGAGAGGATAGAGGTGTGACATGACAGGAGAGGATAGAGGTGTGACATGACAGGAGAGGATAGAGGTGTGACATCACTGGAGAGGATAGAGGTGTGACATCACAGGAGAGGATAGAGGTGTGACATCACAGGAGAGGATAGAGGTGTGACATCACAGGAGAGGATAGAGGTGCGACATCACTGGAGGGGAGAGGATAGAGGTGTGACATCACAGGAGAGGATAGAGGTGTGACATCACAGGAGAGGATAGAGGTGTGACATCACAGGAGAGGATAGAGGTGTGACATCACAGGAGAGGATAGAGGTGTGACATGACAGGAGAGGAGAGGATAGAGGTGTGACATGACAGGAGAGGATAGAGGTGTGACATCACAGGAGAGGATAGAGGTGTGACATCACAGGAGAGGATAGAGGTGCGACATGACAGGAGAGGATAGAGGTGCGACATGACAGGAGAGGATAGAGGTGCGACATGACAGGAGAGGATAGAGGTGTGACATGACAGGAGAGGATAGAGGTGCGACATGACTGGAGAGGATAGAGGTGTGACATGACAGGAGAGGATAGAGGTGTGACATGACAGGAGAGGATAGAGGTGTGACATGACAGGAGAGGATAGAGGTGTGACATGACAGGAGAGGATAGAGGTGTGACATGACAGGAGAGGATAGAGGTGTGACATGACAGGAGAGGATAGAGGTGTGACATGACAGGAGAGGATAGAGGTGTGACATGACAGGAGAGGATAGAGGTGTGACATGACAGGAGAGGATAGAGGTGTGACATGACAGGAGAGGATAGAGGTGTGACATGACAGGAGAGGATAGAGGTGTGACATCACTGGAGGAGAGAGGATAGAGGTGCGACATCACTGGAGGAGAGAGGATAGAGGTGCGACATCACTGGAGGAGAGAGGATAGAGGTGCGACATCACTGGAGGGGAGAGGATAGAGGTGTGACATCACAGGAGAGGATAGAGGTGTGACATCACAGGAGAGGATAGAGGTGTGACATCACAGGAGAGGATAGAGGTGTGACATCACAGGAGAGGATAGAGGTGTGACATCACAGGAGAGGATAGAGGTGTGACATCACAGGAGAGGATAGAGGTGTGACATCACAGGAGAGGATAGAGGTGCGACATCACTGGAGGAGAGAGGATAGAGGTGCGACATCACTGGAGGAGAGATGATAGAGGTGCGACATCACTGGAGGAGAGAGGATAGAGGTGCGACATCACTGGAGGGGAGAGGATAGAGGTGTGACATCACAGGAGAGGATAGAGGTGTGACATCACAGGAGAGGATAGAGGTGTGACATCACTGGAGAGGATAGAGGTGTGACATCACTGGAGAGGATAGAGGTGTGACATCACTGGAGAGGATAGAGGTGTGACATCACTGGAGAGGATAGAGGTGTGACATCACTGGAGAGGATAGAGGTGTGACATCACTGGAGAGGATAGAGGTGTGACATCACAGGAGGGGAGAGTATTATCACATTACACCCTCCCCTTATTATATCACACCCCTCCCCTCTTTTTTTACTATCTTTTCCCCCTCCCATCATGTTAGGCCCCTCCCACTGGCTGTGTGTTGAGCCTCTTGTCCCTGTATTTAGATGTCTTTGTTTGGAGACCTGGAGGAAATGGAAAGCCCGGACTTCCTGGATGACCTGCTGGACGACATATTCCCCACAGTATGTGCCAACAGCGACCAAGAGGTGAGCGGATGAGGACTTCTGGATTTTGGAACGAAGGCTGGGGGAACCCCTGATGGGGAGACAAAGGAGTGGGGAACCCCTGATGGGGAGACAAAGGAGTGGGGGACCCCTGATGGGGAGGCGAAGGGGTGGGGGACCCCTGATGGGGAGGCGAAGGGGTGGGGGACCCCTGATGGGGAGGCGAAGGGGTGGGGGACCCCTGATGGGGAGGCGAAGGGGTGGGGGACCCCTGATGGGGAGGCGAAGGGGTGGGGGACCCCTGATGGGGAGGTGATGGGAACCCCTGATGAGGAGGCGAGGGGGTGTGGGACCCCAGATCGGGAGGCAAGTAGGTGGGTGCCGCTGTGTCTGTGGGTCGGAGGGGCCGCCCTGCGCTGTGTCTGCGGGTCGGAGGGGCCGCTGTGTCTGCGGGTCTGAGGGGCCGCTGTGTCTGCGGGCCGGAGGGGTCGCTGTGTCTGCGGGCCGGAGGGGCCGCTGTGTCTGCGGGCCGGAGGGGCCGCTGTGTCTGCGGGCCGGAGGGGCCGCTGTGTCTGCGGGCCGGAGGGGCCGCTGTGTCTGCGGGCCGGAGGGGCCGCTGTGTCTGCGGGCCGGAGGGGCCGCTGTGTCTGCGGGCCTGAGTGGCGGTCCTGCGCTGTGTCTGCGGGTCGGAGGGGCCGCCCTGCGCTTTGTCTGCGGGTTGGAGGGGCCGCCCTGCGCTTTGTCTGCGGGTTGGAGGGGCCGCTATGTCTGCGGGTCTGAGGGGCCGCCCTGCGCTGTATCTGCGGGTCGGAGGGGCGGTCCTGCGTGTTGGGTCGGATTGTGATGGAGTCATACATACTGTGGTCACTTTCCAGGCCCTGAGTGCATCGGTCATGGATGGCTTCTTGTGTGAGCTTCTGGGCAGTCCGTTTGGTGATGATCCTGCCTCCCCCCTCGCCAGTGACAGTGGGATTTCGGAGGGCCTCCCCGCTGTCCCATCTCCTGCAAACTGGGAGCCAACTCCGCCAGACAGCCCCAACCTGGTCCAGAGCGAGCACAACTACTCCATGCTACAGGAGATCGAGGCAGATGCCCTGCAAAGTGTCCGCTCCGAAACCTATGATGGAGACGTCTTCATAGATTTGGGTATGTTCTCCGGAGAGACAAGAGGGAAAACTGAGCCTCCTCAGTGGGTCATCCAAACTCCCCCTCCTCTGCTCCCTGCGGCCTCCTGCCGGCCCCTCCTCTGCTCCCTGCGGCCTCCTGCCGGCCCCTCCTCTGCTCCCTGCGGCCTCCTGCCGGCCCCTCCTCTGCTCCCTGCGGCCTCCTGCCGGCCCCTCCTCTGCTCCCTGCGGCCTCCTGCCGGCCCCTCCTCTGCTCCCTGCGGCCTCCTGCCGGCCCCTCCTCTGCTCCCTGCGGCCTCCTGCCGGCCCCTCCTCTGCTCCCTGCGGCCTCCTGCCGGCCCCTCCTCTGCTCCCTGCGGCCTCCTGCCGGCCCCTCCTCTGCTCCCTGCGGCCTCCTGCCGGCCCCTCCTCTGCTCCCTGCGGCCTCCTGCCGGCCCCTCCTCTGCTCCCTGCGGCCTCCTGCCGGCCCCTCCTCTGCTCCCTGCGGCCTCCTGCCGGCCCCTCCTCTGCTCCCTGCGGCCTCCTGCCGGCCCCTCCTCTGCTCCCTGCGGCCTCCTGCCGGCCCCTCCTCTGCTCCCTGCGGCCTCCTGCCGGCCCCTCCTCTGCTCCCTGCGGCCTCCTGCCGGCCCCTCCTCTGCTCCCTGCGGCCTCCTGCCGGCCCCTCCTCTGCTCCCTGCGGCCTCCTGACGGCCCCTCCTCTGCTCCCTGCGCCCTCCTGACGGCTCCTCCTCTGCTCCCGGCCCCCTCCTGCCGGCCCCTCCTCTGCTCCCTGCGGCCTCCTGCCGGCCCCTCCTCTGCTCCCTGCGGCCTCCTGCCGGCCCCTCCTCTGCTCCCTGCGGCCTCCTGCCGGCCCCTCCTCTGCTCCCTGCGGCCTCCTGCCAGCCCCTCCCTGCGGCCTCCTGCCGGCCCCTCCTCTGCTCCCTGCGCCGTCCTGCTGGCCCCTCCTCTGCTCCCTGCGCCGTCCTGCCGGCCCCTCCTCTGCTCCCTGCGGCCTCCTGCCGGCCCCTCCTCTGCTCCCTGCGGCCTCCTGCCGGCCCCTCCTCTGCTCCCTGCGGCCTCCTGCCGGCCCCTCCTCTGCTCCCTGCGGCCTCCTGCCGGCCCCTCCTCTGCTCCCTGCGGCCTCCTGCCGGCCCCTCCTCTGCTTCCTGCGGCCTCCTGCCGGCCCCTCTTCTGCTTCCTGCGGCCTCCTGCCGGCCCCTCCTCTGCTTCCTGCGGCCTCCTGCCGGCCCCTCCTTGGCTCCCTGCGCCGTCCTGCCGGCCCCTCTTCTGCTCCCTGCGGCCTCCTGCCGGCCCCTCCTCTGCTCCCTCCCCCGTCCTGCCGGCCCCTCCTCTGCTCCCTGTCCCGTCCTGCCGCCCCTCCTCTGCTCCCTGCGGCCTCCTGCCGGCCCCTCCTTTGCTCCCTGCGCCATCCTGCCGGCCCCTCCTCTGCTCCCTGCGGCCTCCTGCCGGACCCTCCTCTGCTCCCTGCGGCCTCCTGCCGGCCCCTCCTCTGCTCCCTGCGGCCTCCTGCCGGCCCCTCCTCTGCTCCCTGCGGCCTCCTGCCGGCCCCTCCTCTGCTCCCTGCGGCCTCCTGTCGGCCCCTCCTCTGCTCCCTGCGGCCTCCTGCCGGCCCCTCCTCTGCTCCCTGCGGCCTCCTGCCGGCCCCTCCTCTGCTCCCTGCGCCCTCCTGACGGCCCCTCCTCTGCTCCCGGCCCCCTCCTGCCGGCCCCTCCTCTGCTCCCTGCGGCCTCCTGCCGGCCCCTCCTCTGCTCCCTGCGGCCTCCTGCCGGCCCCTCCTCTGCTCCCTGCGGCCTCCTGCCAGCCTCTCCCTGCGGCCTCCTGCCGGCCCCTCCTCTGCTCCCTGCGCCGTCCTGCTGGCCCCTCCTCTGCTCCCTGCGCCGTCCTGCCGGCCCCTCCTCTGCTCCCTCCGGCCTCCTGCCGGCCCCTCCTCTGCTCCCTGCGGCCTCCTGCCGGCCCCTCCTCTGCTCCCTGCGGCCTCCTGCCGGCCCCTCCTCTGCTCCCTGCGGCCTCCTGCCGGCCCCTCCTCTGCTCCCTGCGGCCTCCTGCCGGCCCCTCCTCTGCTCCCTGCGGCCTCCTGCCGGCCCCTCTTCTGCTTCCTGCGGCCTCCTGCCGGCCCCTCCTCTGCTTCCTGCGGCCTCCTGCCGGCCCCTCCTCTGCTCCCTGCGCCGTCCTGCCGGCCCCTCTTCTGCTCCCTGCGGCCTCCTGCCGGCCCCTCCTCTGCTCCCTGCCCCCTCCTGCCGGCCCCTCCTCTGCTTCCTGCGGCCTCCTGCCGGCCCCTCCTCTGCTCCCTGCGCCGTCCTGCCGGCCCCTCCTCTGCTCCCTGCCCCCTCCTGCCGGCCCCTCCTCTGCTTCCTGCGGCCTCCTGCCGGCCCCTCCTCTGCTCCCTGCGCCGTCCTGCCGGACCCTCCTCTGCTTCCTGCGGCCTCTTGCCGGACCCTCCTCTGCTCCCTGCGGCCTCCTGCCGGACCCTCCTCTGCTCCCTGCGGCCTCCTGCCGGACCCTCCTCTGCTCCCTGCGGCCTCCTGCCGGACCCTCCTCTGCTCCCTGCGGCCTCCTGCCGGACCCTCCTCTGCTCCCTGCGGCCTCCTGCCGGACCCTCCTCTGCTCCCTGCGGCCTCCTGCCGGACCCTCCTCTGCTCCCTGCGGCCTCCTGCCGGACCCTCCTCTGCTCCCTGCGGCCTCCTGCCGGACCCTCCTCTGCTCCCTGCGGCCTCCTGCCGGCCCCTCCTCTGCTCCCTGCGGCCTCCTGCCGGCCCCTCCTCTGCTCCCTGCGGCCTCCTGCCGGCCCCTCCCTGCGCCGTCCTGCCGGCCCCTCCTCTGCTCCCTGCGCCGTCCTGCCGGCCCCTCCTCTGCTCCCTGCGCCGTCCTGCCGGCCCCTCCTCTGCTCCCTGCGCCGTCCTGCCGGCCCCTCCTCTGCTCCCTGCGCCGTCCTGCCGGCCCCTCCTCTGCTCCCTGCGGCCTCCTGCCGGCCCCTCCTCTGCTCCCTGTGGCCTCCTGCCGGCCCCTCCTCTGCTCCCTCCCCCGTCCTGCCGGCCCCTCCTCTGCTCCCTCCCCCGTCCTGCCGGCCCCTCCTCTGCTCCCTCCCCCGTCCTGCCGGCCCCTCCTCTGCTCCCTGTCCCGTCCTGCCGCCCCTCCTCTGCTCCCTGCGGCCTCCTGCCGGCCCCTCCTCTGCTCCCTGCGCCGTCCTGCCGGCCCCTCCTCTGCTCCCTGCGCCGTCCTGCCGGCCCCTCCTCTGCTCCCTGCGCCGTCCTGCCGGCCCCTCCTCTGCTCCCTGCGCCGGCCCCTCCTCTGCTCCCTGCGCCGTCCTGCCGGCCCCTCTTCTTCTCCCTGCGGCCTCCTGCCGGACCCTCCTCTGCTTCCTGCGGCCTCCTGCCGGACCCTCCTCTGCTTCCTGCGGCCTCTTGCCGGCCCCTCCTCTGCTCCCTGCGGCCTCCTGCCGGACCCTCCTCTGCTCCCTGCGGCCTCCTGCCGGACCCTCCTCTGCTCCCTGCGGCCTCCTGCCGGCCCCTCCTCTGCTTCCTGCGGCCTCCTGCCGGCCCCTCCTCTGCTTCCTGCGGCCTCCTGCCGGCCCCTCCTCTGCTTCCTGCGGCCTCCTGCCGGCCCCTCCTCTGCTTCCTGCGGCCTCCTGCCGGCCCCTCCTCTGCTTCCTGCGGCCTCCTGCCGGCCCCTCCTCTGCTCCCTGCCCCCTCCTGCCGGCCCCTCCTCAGCTCCCTGCGCCGGCCCCTCCTCTGCTCCCTGCGCCGGCCCCTGGCACTTGCCTCCTGTTCTCACTGTGCAGTCCTCATGTTGTCCCCGTGGTCCGTCGGTCCTGACCAGTGGTTCTCCTCTGTCTGCAGATGTGTGTGTGGAGCAGTCAGATGTGGAGTTCCCGGTCAGTCTCTGTATGGAGGAGGAGGAGGAGGAGGAGGAGGAGTGTCCTCTGTACCAGACAGGACAGGTAAGTGGCACACGGAGATTGGGGGATCAGCTGCTCCGTCCTGTGGGTGACATGATCTGCTCTGTGACAGGTCCTGCATCTGACCGAGGAGGAGACTCGTCTTTTAGGGAAGGAAGGAGTAGCGTTACCCCAGCATCTGCCCCTCACCAAGGTACCTCCACCACTGCCCCTCCGTCTGGGGTATGTAGACTGCCGGCTCCTGAGCTGGAGTGTTAATAATGTGCTGCTTGTGCGCAGGCGGAGGAGCGAGCGCTGAAACGCGTCCGCAGGAAGATCCGCAACAAGAGGTCGGCACAGGAAAGCCGCAAGAAGAAGAAGGAATATGTGGATGGCCTGGAGAACAGGTGGGGCAGACCAGGGGGTGCGGGGCAGGTTACCCTCCCTTATATATGTACCTCAGGTACCTCCTCTATGTATTATCTGTCCTGCATAAGGCTTTTTTTGGGGCTTTTATATACTCTCCTCTATAGGGTGCAGGTTACCCTCTCTCCATATGTTTATTATGTGACATGTCTATACTCTCCTCTATAGGGTGCAGGTTACCCTCTCCCCATATGTTTATTATGTGACATCTCTATACTCTCCTCTATAGGGTGCAGGTTACCCTCTCCCCATATGTTTATTATGTGACCTCTCTATACTCTCCTCTATAGGGTGCAGGTTACCCTCTCCCCCATATGTTTATTATGTGACATGTCTATACTCTCCTCTATAGGGGGCAGGTTACCCTCTCCCCATATGTTTATTATGTGACATCTCTATACTCTCCTCTATAGGGTGCAGGTTACCCTCTCCCCCATATGTTTATTATGTGACATGTCTATACTCTCCTCTATAGGGGGCAGGTTACCCTCTCCCCATATGTTTATTATGTGACATCACTATACTCTCCTCTATAGGGTGCAGGTTACCCTCTCCCTCCATATGTTTATTATGTGACCTCTCTATACTCTCCTCTATAGGGTGCAGGTTACCCTCTCTCCATATGTTTATTATGTGACCTCTCTATACTCTCCTCTATAGGGTGCAGGTTACCCTCTCCCCCATATGTTTATTATGTGACCTCTCTATACTCTCCTCTATAGGGTGCAGGTTACCCTCTCCCCATATGTTTATTATGTGACATCTCTATACTCTCCTCTATAGGGTGCAGGTTACCCTCTCCCCATATGTTTATTATGTGACCTCTCTATACTCTCCTCTATAGGGTGCAGGTTACCCTCTCCATATGTTTATTATGTGACATCTCTATACTCTCCTCTATAGGGTGCAGGTTACCCTCTCCCCCATATGTTTATTATGTGACATCTCTATACTCTCCTCTTTAGGGTGCAGGTTACCCTCTCCCCCATATGTTTATTATGTGACATCTCTATACTCTCCTCTATAGGGTGCAGGTTACCCTCTCCATATGTTTATTATGTGACATCTCTATACTCTCCTCTATAGGGTGCAGGTTACCCTCTCCCCATATGTTTATTATGTGACCTCTCTATACTCTCCTCTTTAGGGTGCAGGTTACCCTCTCCCCCATATGTTTATTATGTGACATCTCTATACTCTCCTCTATAGGGTGCAGGTTACCCTCTCCCTCCATATGTTTATTATGTGACCTCTCTATACTCTCCTCTATAGGGTGCAGGTTACCCTCTCTCCATATGTTTATTATGTGACCTCTCTATACTCTCCTCTATAGGGTGCAGGTTACCCTCTCCCCCATATGTTTATTATGTGACATCTCTATACTCTCCTCTATAGGGTGCAGGTTACCCTCTCCCCATATGTTTATTATGTGACCTCTCTATACTCTCCTCTTTAGGGTGCAGGTTACCCTCTCCCCCATATGTTTATTATGTGACATCTCTATACTCTCCTCTATAGGGTGCAGGTTACCCTCTCCCCATATGTTTATTATGTGACATCTCTATACTCTCCTCTATAGGGTGCAGGTTACCCTCTCCCCATATGTTTATTATGTGACCTCTCTATACTCTCCTCTTTAGGGTGCAGGTTACCCTCTCCCCCATATGTTTATTATGTGACATCTCTATACTCTCCTCTATAGGGTGCAGGTTACCCTCTCCCCATATGTTTATTATGTCACATCTCTATACTCTCATCTATAGGGTGCAGGTTACCCTCTCCCCATATGTTTATTATGTGACATCTCTATACTCTCCTCTATAGGGTGCAGGTTACCCTCTCCCTATATGTTTATTATGTGACATCTCTATACTCTCCTCTATAGGGTGCAGGTTACCCTCTCCCCCATATATTTATTATGTGACATCTCTATACTCTCCTCTATAGGGTGCAGGTTACCCTCTCCCCCATATGTTTATTATGTGACATCTCTATACTCTCCTCTATAGGGGGCAGGTTACCCTCTCCATATGTTTATTATGTGACATGTCTATACTCTCCTCTATAGGGGGCAGGTTACCCTCTCCATATGTTTATTATGTGACATCTCTATACTCTCCTCTATAGGGTGCAGGTTACCCTCTCTCCATATGTTTATTATGTGACATCTCTATACTCTCCTCTATAGGGTGCAGGTTACCCTCTCCCCATATGTTTATTATGTGACATCTCTATACTCTCCTCTATAGGGTGCAGGTTACCCTCTCCCCCATATGTTTATTATGTGACATCTCTATACTCTCCTCTATAGGGTGCAGGTTACCCTCTCTCCATATGTTTATTATGTGACATCTCTATACTCTCCTTTTTAGGGTGCAGGTTACCCTCTCCCCCATATGTTTATTATGTGACATCTCTATACTCTCCTCTATAGGGTGCAGGTTACCCTCTCCCCATATGTTTATTATGTGACATCTCTATACTCTCCTCTATAGGGTGCAGGTTACCCTCTCCCCATATGTTTATTATGTGACATCTCTATACTCTCCTCTATAGGGTGCAGGTTACCCTCTCCCTATATGTTTATTATGTGACATCTCTATACTCTCCTCTATAGGGGGCAGGTTACCCTCTCCATATGTTTATTATGTGGCATCTCTATACTCTCCTCTATAGGGTGCAGGTTACCCTCTCCCCCATATATTTATTATGTGACATCTCTATACTCTCCTCTATAGGGTGCAGGTTACCCTCTCCCCCATATGTTTATTATGTGACATCTCTATACTCTCCTCTATAGGGGGCAGGTTACCCTCTCCATATGTTTATTATGTGACATCTCTATACTCTCCTCTATAGGGTGCAGGTTACCCTCTCCCCATATGTTTATTATGTGACCTCTCTATACTCTCCTCTTTAGGGTGCAGGTTACCCTCTCCCCCATATGTTTATTATGTGACCTCTCTATACTCTCCTCTATAGGGTGCAGGTTACCCTCCCCCCATATGTTTATTATGTGACATCTCTATACTCTCCTCTATAGGGGGCAGGTTACCCTCTCCATATGTTTATTATGTGACCTCTCTATACTCTCCTCTATAGGGTGCAGGTTACCCTCCCTCCATATGTTTATTATGTGACATCTCTATACTCTCCTCTATAGGGTGCAGGTTACCCTCTCCCTATATGTTTATTATGTGACATCTCTATACTCTCCTCTATAGGGTGCAGGTTACCCTCCCTCCATATGTTTATTATGTGCCCTCTCTATACTCTCCTCTATAGGGTGCAGGTTACCCTCTCCCCATATGTTTATTATGTGACATCTCTATACTCTCCTCTATAGGGTGCAGGTTACCCTCTCCCCCATATGTTTATTATGTGACATGTCTATACTCTCCTCTATAGGGTGCAGGTTACCCTCCCCCCATATGTTTATTATGTGACATCTCTATACTCTCCTCTATAGGGGGCAGGTTACCCTCTCCATGTGTTTATTATGTGACATCTCTATACTCTCCTCTACAGAGTGCAGGTTACCCTCCCTCCATATGTTTATTATGTGACCTCTCTATACTCTCCTCTATAGGGTGCAGGTTACCCTCTCTCCATATGTTTATTATGTGACCTCTCTATACTCTCCTCTATAGGGTGCAGGTTACCCTCTCCCCATATGTTTATTATGTGACATCTCTATACTCTCCTCTAGGGTGCAGGTTACCCTCTCCCCCATATGCTTATTATGTGACATCTCTATACTCTCCTCTATAGGGGGCAGGTTACCCTCTCCATATGTTTATTATGTGACATCTCTATACTCTCCTCTATAGGGTGCAGGTTACCCTCTCTCCATATGTTTATTATGTGACATGTCTATACTCTCCTCTATAGGGTGCAGGTTACCCTCTCCCCATATGTTTATTATGTGACATGTCTATACTTTCCTCTATAGGGTGCAGGTTACCCTCTCCCCATATGTTTATTATGTGACATGTCTATACTTTCCTCTATAGGGTGCAGGTTACCCTCTCCCCCATATGTTTATTATGTGACATCTCTATACTCTCCTCTATAGGGTGCAGGTTACCCTCTCCCCATATGTTTATTATGTGACATGTCTATACTTTCCTCTATAGGGTGCAGGTTACCCTCTCCCCCATATGTTTATTATGTGACCTCTCTATACTCTCCTCTTTAGGGTGCAGGTTACCCTCTCCCCCATATGTTTATTATGTGACCTCTCTATACTCTCCTCTATAGGGGGCAGGTTACCCTCTCCATATGTTTATTATGTGACCTCTCTATACTCTCCTCTATAGGGTGCAGGTTACCCTCTCCCCATATGTTTATTATGTGACATCTCTATACTCTCCTCTATAGGGTGCAGGTTACCCTCTCCCCCATATGTTTATTATGTGACATCTGTATACTCTCCTCTATAGGGTGCAGGTTACTCTCTCCCCCATATGTTTATTATGTGACCTCTCTATACTCTCCTCTATAGGGTGCAGGTTACCCTCTCCCCCATATGTTTATTATGTGACCTCTCTATACTCTCCTTTTTAGGGTGCAGGTTACCCTCTCCCCCATATGTTTATTATGTGACATCTGTATACTCTCCTCTATAGGGTGCAGGTTACTCTCTCCCCCATATGTTTATTATGTGACCTCTCTATACTCTCCTCTTTAGGGTGCAGGTTACCCTCTCCCCATATGTTTATTATGTGACCTCTCTATACTCTCCTTTATAGGGTGCAGGTTACCCTCTCCCTATATGTTTATTATGTGACCTCTCTATACTCTCCTTTATAGGGTGCAGGTTACCCTCTCCCCCATATGTTTATTATGTGACCTCTCTATACTCTCCTTTATAGGGTGCAGGTTACCCTCTCCCTATATGTTTATTATGTGACCTCTCTATACTCTCCTCTATAGGGTGCAGGTTACCCTCTCCCCATATGTTTATAATGTGACCTCTCTATACTCTCCTCTATAGGGTGCAGGTTACCCTCTCCCCATATGTTTATTATGTGACCTCTCTATACTCTCCTCTATAGGGTGCAGGTTACCCTCCCTCCATATGTTTATTATGTGACATCTCTATACTCTCCTCTATAGGGGGCAGGTTACCCTCTCCATATGTTTATTATGTGGCATCTATATACTCTCCTCTATAGGGTGCAGGTTACCCTCTCCCCATATGTTTATTATGTGACCTCTCTATACTCTCCTCTATAGCGGGCAGGTTATCCTCTCCATATGTTTATTATGTGGCATCTATATACTCTCCTCTATAGGGGGCAGGTTACCCTCTCCCCCATATGTTTATTATGTGACATCTCTATACTCTCCTCTATAGGGTGCAGGTTACCCTCTCCCCCATATGTTTATTATGTGACCTCTCTATACTCTCCTCTATAGGGTGCAGGTTACCCTCTCCCTATATGTTTATTATGTGACCTCTCTATACTCTCCTCTATAGGGTGCAGGTTACCCTCTCTCCATATGTTTATTATGTGACATCTCTATACTCTCCTCTATAGGGTGCAGGTTACCCTCTCTCCATATGCCTATTATGTGACCTCTCTATACTCTCCTCTTTAGGGTGCAGGTTACCCTCTCTCCATATGTTTATTATGTGACATCTCTATACTCTCCTCTATAGGGTGCAGGTTACCCTCTCCCCATATGTTTATTATGTGACTTCTCTATACTCTCCTCTAGGGTGCAGGTTACCCTCTCCCCTATATGTTTATTATGTGACATCTCTATACTCTCCTCTATAGGGTGCAGGTTACCCTCTCCCCCATATGTTTATTATGTGACATCTCTATACTCTCCTCTATAGGGTGCAGGTTACCCTCTCCATATGTTTATTATGTCACAGCTCTATACTCTCCTCTATAGGGTGCAGGTTACCCTCTTCCCATATGTTTATTATGTGACCTCTCTATACTCTCCTCTATAGGGTGCAGGTTACCCTCTCCCCATATGTTTATTATGTGACATCTCTATACTCTCCTCTAGGGTGCAGGTTACCCTCTCCCCATATGTTTATTATGTGACCTCTCTATACTCTCCTCTATAGGGTGCAGGTTACCCTCTCTCCATATGTTTATTATGTGACATGTCTATACTCTCCTCTATAGGGTGCAGGTTACCCTCTCCCCATATGTTTATTATGTGACATGTCTATACTCTCCTCTATAGGGTGCAGGTTACCCTCTCCCCCATATGTTTATTATGTGACCTCTCTATACTCTCCTCTTTAGGGTGCAGGTTACCCTCTCCCCCATATGTTTATTATGTGACCTCTCTATACTCTCCTCTATAGGGTGCAGGTTACCCTCTCCCCATATGTTTATTATGTGACATCTCTATACTCTCCTCTATAGGGTGCAGGTTACCCTCTCCCCCATATGTTTATTATGTGACCTCTCTATACTCTCCTCTATAGGGTGCAGGTTACCCTCTCCCTATATGTTTATTATGTGACCTCTCTATACTCTCCTCTATAGGGTGCAGGTTACCCTCTCCCCATATGTTTATTATGTGACCTCTCTATACTCTCCTCTATAGGGTGCAGGTTACCCTCTCCCTATATGTTTATTATGTGACATCTCTATACTCTCCTCTATAGGGTGCAGGTTACCCTCTCCCCATATGTTTATTATGTGACCTCTCTATACTCTCCTCTATAGGGTGCAGGTTACCCTCTCCCTATATGTTTATTATGTGACCTCTCTATACTCTCCTCTATAGGGTGCAGGTTACCCTCTCCCCATATGTTTATTATGTGACATCTCTATACTCTCCTCTATAGGGTGCAGGTTACCCTCTCCCCCATATGTTTATTATGTGACATCTCTATACTCTCCTCTATAGGGTGCAGGTAACCCTCTCTCCATATGTTTATTATGTGACATCTCTATACTCTCCTCTATAGGGTGCAGGTTACCCTCTCTCCATATGTTTATTATGTGACCTCTCTATACTCTCCTCTATAGGGTGCAGGTTACCCTCTCCCTATATGTTTATTATGTGACATCTCTATACTCTCCTCTATAGGGGGCAGGTTACCCTCTCCCCCATATGTTTATTATGTGACATCCCTATACTCTCCTCTATAGGGGGCAGGTTACCCTCTCCATATGTTTATTATGTGGAATCTCTATACTCTCCTCTATAGGGTGCAGGTTACCCTCTCCCCATATGTTTATTATGTGACCTCTCTATACTCTCCTCTATAGGGTGCAGGTTACCCTCTCCCCCATATGTTATGTGACATCTCTATACTCTCCTCTATAGGGTGCAGGTTACCCTCTCCCCCATATGTTTATTATGTGACCTCTCTATACTCTCCTCTATAGGGTGCAGGTTACCCTCCCTCCATATGTTTATTATGTGACATCTCTATACTCTCCTCTATAGGGTGCAGGTTACCCTCTCCATATGCTTATTATGTGACCTCTCTATACTCTCCTCTTTAGGGTGCAGGTTACCCTCTCTCCATATGTTTATTATGTGACATCTCTATACTCTCCTCTATAGGGTGCAGGTTACTCTCTCCCCCATATGTTTATTATGTGACATCTCTATACTCTCCTCTATAGGGTGCAGGTTACCCTCTCCCCCATATGTTTATTATGTGACCTCTCTATACTCTCCTCTAGGGTGCAGGTTACCCTCTCCCCCATATGTTTATTATGTGACATGTCTATACTCTCCTCTATTGGGTGCAGGTTACCCTCTCCCCATATGTTTATTATGTGACATCTCTATACTCTCCTCTATAGGGTGCAGGTTACCCTCTCCCCCATATGTTTATTATGTGACATCTCTATACTCTCCTCTATAGGGTGCAGGTTACCCTCTCCATATGTTTATTATGTCACAGCTCTATACTCTCCTCTATAGGGTGCAGGTTACCCTCTCCCCATATGTTTATTATGTGACCTCTCTATACTCTCCTCTATAGGGTGCAGGTTACCCTCTCCCCATATGTTTATTGTGTGACATGTCTATACTCTCCTCTATAGGGTGCAGGTTACCCTCTCTATACTCTCCTCTATAATGTGCAGGTTACCCTCTCCATATGTTTATTATGTGACATCTCTATCCCCCCCTTTTTAGGGTGCAGGTTACTCCCTTCCCATGTCTATAGGTGTGTAATATCTTTATACTCTACAGGGTCACAGCATGTACGACTCATAATCTGGAGTTACAGAAGAAGGTTCAGCAGCTGCAGCGTCAGAACTAGTAAGTGCCAAAAGATCTGGTTTAAACGCTGCGACAAGACCCTCTACTGAAGTGGTCTCCAACTACCGGGCCTCGCCCACAAAAACTTGCTGGACATTTTATTAGGGGAGGCTGCTGGACATTTTATTAGGGGAGACTGCTGGACATTTCAGTGATGAGGGGGTGCTGCTGGACATTTCAGTGATTAGGGGATGCTGCTGGACATTTCAGTGATTAGGGGAGGCTGCTGGACATTTCAGTGATGAGGGGAGACTGCTGGACATTTTAGTGATGAGGGGAGACTTCTGGGGACATTGCATTAGTGAGGGAAGGCTGCTGGACATTTCAGTGATGAGGGAGGGCTGCTGGGGACATTGCATTAGTGAGGGGAGGCTGATGGGCATTTCGGTGATGAGGGGAGGCTGCTGCACATTTCAGTGATGAGGGGAGGCTGCTGCACATTTCAGTGATGAGGGGAGGCTGCTGGACATTTCAGTGATGAGGGGAGGCTGCTGGACATTTCAGTGATGAGGGGAGACTGCTGGGGACATTGCATTAGTGAGGGAAGGCTGCTGGACATTTCAGTGATTAGGGGAGGCTGCTGGGGGCATTTCAGTGGCATCCATCCTGTCTATAGAAGGGTTAATGTCACCTTCTGCTCCTCTGTAGCTCCCTGCTCCAGCAACTGAGAAACCTGCAGGCTGTGCTCAGCCAGTCCGGAGCCAAGACCACATCCTCCAGCACCTGCATCATGGTGAGTGTAGCTGGTAGTGGCGCCACAGTGAAGACGTTTAATGATTTCCTCGTGGTGAGGAGACACAGGGATTGTGTTGTGGTTGTCCAGCAAGTGTGTGACACTGGAGTGCGAGTGCTTCCTGCCGATGCCGTGCTCCTCGGGTCGAGGACTTCCCATGAATGTGTGGTGGTGCCGGTGTCTGATACATGAGGGTCGGCGTATGTAACGCGGTGGCCTGGAGTGCGAGTGCTTCCTGCCGGTGCCGTGCTCCTCGGGTCGAGGACTTCCCATGAATGTGTGGTGGTGCTGGTGTCTGATACATGAGGGTCGGTGTATGTAACGCGGTGGCCTGGAGTCCGAGTGCTTCCTGCCGGTGCCGTGCTCCTCGGGTCGAGGACTTCCCATGAATGTGTGGTGGTGCCGGTGTCTGATACATGAGGGTCGGTGTATGTAACGCGGTGGCCTGGAGTGCGAGTGCTTCCTGCCGGTGCCGTGCTCCTCGGGTCGAGGACTTCCCATGAATGTGTGGTGGTGCCGGTGTCTGATACATGAGGGTCGGTGTATGTAACGCGGTGGCCTGGAGTGCGAGTGCTTCCTGCCGGTGCCGTGCTCCTCGGGTCGAGGACTTCCCATGAATGTGTGGTGGTGCCGGTGTCTGATACATGAGGGTCGGTGTATGTAACGCGGTGGCCTGGAGTGCGAGGGATTCCTGCCGGTGCCGTGCTCCTCGGGTCGAGGACTTCCCATGAATGTGTGGTGGTGCCGGTGTCTGATACATGAGGGTCGGTGTATGTAACGCGGTGGCCTGGAGTGCGAGTGCTTCCTGCCGGTGCCGTGCTCCTCGGGTCGAGGACTTCCCATGAATGTGTGGTGGTGCTGGTGTCTGATACATGAGGGTCGGTGTATGTAACGCGGTGGCCTGGAGTGCGAGTGCTTCCTGCCGGTGTCGTGCTCCTCGGGTCGAGGACTTCCCATGAATGTGTGGTGGTGCTGGTGTCTGATACATGAGGGTCGGTGTATGTAACGCGGTGGCCTGGAGTGCGAGTGCTTCCTGCCGGTGTCGTGCTCCTCGGGTCCAGGACTTCCCATGAATGTGTGGTGGTGCCGGTGTCTGATACATGAGGGTCGGTGTATGTAACGCGGTGGCATGGAGTGCGAGTGCTTCCTGCCGGTGCCGTGCTCCTCGGGTCGAGGACTTCCCATGAATGTGTGGTGGTGCCGGTGTCTGATACATGAGGGTCGGTGTATGTAATGCGGTGGCCTGGAGTGCGAGTGCTTCCTGCCGGTGCCGTGCTCCTCGGGTCGAGGACTTCCCATGAATGTGTGGTGGTGCCCGGTGTCTCATATATGAGGGTTGGTGTATGTAACGCGGTGGCCTGGAGTGCGAGTGCTTCCTGCCGGTGCTGTGCTCCTCGGGTCACCACTCACCCTGTGTCTCCTCCCTGCAGGTCCTGGCTCTCTCCTTCTGCCTCATTCTCTTCCCCAGTTTATATCCTTTTGGAACAAATATGGGACAACGTGATCTTCATGGAGGTGAGAGGGGACGGGTATCGGGTGGTCACTGGATTATGTAACAATTTAAAGATTTCTCTATATTGAACGGAGGAGCTCCTCCACTTATATGCGGAGCTCTTCCCTCCCCTCTTCCAGTTATATGCGGAGCTCCTCCATCATCTCCTCCAGTTATATGCGGAGCTCCTCCATCATCTTCTCCAGTTATATGCGGAGCTCCTCCATCATCTCCTCCAGTTATATGTGGAGCTCCTCCCTCCCCTCCTCCAGTTATATGCGGAGCTCCTCCATCATCTCCTCCAGTTATATGCGGAGCTCCTCCATCATCTTCTCCAGTTGAATGCGGAGCTCCTCCATCATCTCCTCCAGTTATATGTGGAGCTCCTCCCACCCCTCCTCCAGTTATATGCGGAGCTCCTTCCTCCTCTCCTCCAGTTGAATGCGGAGCTCCTCCCCTCCTCCAGTTATATGCGGAGCTCCTCCATCATCTCCTCCAGTTATATGCGGAGCTCCTCCATCATCTCCAGTTATATGCGGAGCTCCTCCCTCCCCTCCTCCAGTTATATGCGGAGCTCCTCCCTCCCCTCTTCCAGTTGAATGCGGAGATCCTCCCTCCCCTCTTCCAGTTGAATGCGGAGATCCTCCCTCCCCTCTTCCAGTTGAATGCGGAGATCCTCCCTCCCCTCTTCCAGTTGAATGCGGAGATCCTCCCTCCCCTCTTCCAGTTGAATGCGGAGATCCTCCCTCCCCTCTTCCAGTTGAATGCGGAGATCCTCCCTCCCCTCTTCCAGTTGAATGCGGAGATCCTCCCTCCCCTCTTCCAGTTGAATGCGGAGATCCTCCCTCCCCTCTTCCAGTTGAATGCGGAGATCCTCCCTCCCCTCTTCCAGTTGAATGCGGAGATCCTCCCTCCCC
The DNA here is from genome assembly GCF_040894005.1 of Engystomops pustulosus. NCBI lineage: Eukaryota > Metazoa > Chordata > Amphibia > Anura > Leptodactylidae > Engystomops > Engystomops pustulosus. The sequence continues at coordinate 161,048 of NW_027285029.1, read as the reverse complement.
TCTTCCAGTTGAATGCGGAGATCCTCCCTCCCCTCTTCCAGTTGAATGCGGAGATCCTCCCTCCCCTCTTCCAGTTGAATGCGGAGATCCTCCCTCCCCTCTTCCAGTTGAATGCGGAGATCCTCTCTGCCGTTATCCCTCCCCTCCTCCATTCAAATGCGGAGCTCCTACCTCCTCTGGTTGTATGCGGAGATCCTCCCTCCTCTGGTTGTATGCGGAGATCCTCCCTCCTCTCCTCCAGTTGATTGCGGAGTTCCTCCCTCTCCCCTCCAGTTATATACGGAGTTCCTCTCTGCCATCCTCCCTCTCCCTCTCCAGTTATATGCGGAGCTCCTCCATCCCCTCCTTCAGTTATATTCAGGCGCTGCTCCATCCCCTCCTCCAGTTATATTCAGGAGCTCCTCCCTCCCCTCCAGTTATATGCAGAACTCCTCCCTCTCTTCTTCTGCTTGTGAAGCCCCTCCCATCCTATGGTTATACATGGAGTTCCTCTCACCCATTTTATTAGTGAAGCCCCTCGCCCAGCGCCTATTCTGGGATACCGGTATTGGCTTAGCATAGTTTTACCTGCTTGGGGCAGAATGGGTGGTCACATGACATGCCCCTCTTATCTTGCAGTTATTCACTCTCGTCAGCTGCGTGCCATCTCTCCTCCTGGTGGCCATATTTCCACTCAAGCCGATGAGCAGGAGGTCCGTCTAGAGAAGCCCATTGTAGAGAGGTCTCCAATCGGGGTGACTCCGGAACCTCCTCTACTGGATCTGACCTATCAGGACTTACGTGTGGAGCCGACGCTTCAGGGCGCTCAGAACGACACCCCTGAAATCCAGGACATGGGGACTGCCGAATCTAAACCTTCTATTAATAGTAATTCCTCCTCTGATCTTGACCCAAAGAAACAACCGGGAGTCATTGGGAAGCCCGATCCCCTGCCGGCCCGACTCTCTGACCCGCCAGAATCATTACCTGTCTTACAGGACCAGCCGGTGTGGCTGGAGAAGGGGCGCTCGGTCATCATCAGTCCTCTGCACTCCGATGAGATGTGAATAGGGACTGTGGGAATTATTACTGTGCCTTGAGGGGCTGGATCCCCCTGTCCATGGTGGGGAACGTTCTGGACATTGTGTCTGGGGGATGTAGAGGCGGCGGCTGCACTGAGATTTGTATATATTTATCATCATCTGTAAGAAATAAAGTGTAAATAATGAAATGTAGGACAAACCTCGTAAGTATTCACTGTGCAGCCAAATCTCTACAGAACAGGAAGCGCAGCACTGAAGCCTCCACATGAGTGACTGCTCCATGACTATAGTCTGAGGCAGCTTTGGGGTGAGGTGGAGACTCTGTGGGATAATCTTTGCCATGTTCATGGTCAGTTGGAAGTGCAGAGGTTGCTGCACTGTCTGCCGTGTAATTAACCAATACCTCAACTTAATGTGGCCTATTGGGGCTACCAGTACACGCTGCACACCCCGGCGCCTACTTCCTCCCAAGGAACTTGGAGCAGATGGAGACAGAACACATCCTCACCCTGCAGCACCACCAGCAGCAGCCCCAGCTCCACCACCCCCAGCAGCACCACAGCCACGTCCCTGTCCCTTAAACCTGTAGTACCAAATAAAAGCATGACAGCACCTTTTTACTCTATGTATTAGTGAGAGCTATTCAGTGACAGGAGCAGCTTTACAATTTAGGTATTACTTCACACTATTCATTAACAGGAACATCTTTACAATCCAGGTATTAGTGCACACTATTCACTGACAGGGGCAGCTTCACAATCTAGGTATTAGTGCACACTATTCACTAACAGGAACAGCTTTACAATCCAGGTATTAGTGCACGCTATTCACTAGCAGGGGCAGCTTCACAATCTAGGTATTAGTGCACACTATTCACTAACGGGCAGAATTACAATCCAGGTATTAGTGCACACTATTCACTGACAGGGGCAGCTTCACAATCTAGGTATTAGTGCACACTATTCACTGACAGGGGCAGCTTCACAATCTAGGTATTAGTGCACACTATTCACTATTTCATCATTTATTTATTTATTTTCAACCTATTCTCACCAACCTCATGATAAATTCATCAGCCCACTATATCGCTACTGTCATCCTTCCCCCTCTCATCCCTGACCCTCTATCTCCCCGCGGCCACAGCCGCACACGACAGCGCATGCGCATCGTCATCCCATCACCTGGTACCAGCCCGATGCGTCTTATAACCGCGCATCTTTCTGGCGCACGATCCCTCCAAACCGCTCCACTGTCTGCAGGCAGCCGTGTCCCCGCGACACTGGAACATAACGGTTTGGTCACCGGCCAGAGTCCAGACACTGCCACCCCTCCGGCAGGACCCTGAAATACCCCCCTTCCTGCAGGTACACATTCCCCATTTTTACTATCCTTTTTACTATCCTTCCCACCCAAACCTATACTTTTATCTCTAATCTCCAATCAAGCAATTACCAAAGTAATTAATTAATAATACTGCTCTATAATATTATAATATTTGGATACCTTACATGAATTCAATGAGCCCACTGTACCCAATGTATTTAGCATCTCCACACCGATTTTCTGGCCCCCCCTCCTAATCTATTCCACATCCTATGTATATGCATATACTTATTCCTATCTACCTGTTCTGCACTATTAGCCTCATTGTCATCTATTATTATTATTATTACATTGTGGATTAGTTTATCATCACTTTTATCTTTTTATCCGTCCATTCATAGTTTATACGGTTGAAAAAAGACACTTGTCCATCAAGTTCAACCAAGGAAGGGAAGGGATTGGACGAGGAAGGGATTTAGGGGAAACAATTCTATATAACAACCATCAATGTTATGCTATGTTATGCTTATTATTGCTTTTGGATTTTAACCTGTTAACGCTCAGCGTCCGATATATCGGACGCTGAGCCCATGCCGGTTCAGCTCAAGATCTGAGCCGAACCGGCATCGGGAAACACGGGGTGCCGGCTGTGACTGATAGCCGGCACCCCAGTGTAACACCCGCGATCGGAGTTGACTCCGATCGCGGGTGCTTAACCCGTTAAATGCCGCGGTCAGCGCGACCGCGGCATCTAACATGCCTCTGGGGGGTCTTTCCCCCACGACCGTTGCTATAGCAACTCTGGGGTCCGATCTGGACCCCAGAGTTACCTGCAAGAATTGCCAGTAAGATGGCGTCTGTGACGTCATCTTACTGTCACAGTGCCAGCCTATGCAAGTGTATAGGCTGACACTGATAATACTCTGCAATACATCAGTATTGCAGAATATTATCATGAAGAAGCAATCAGATGATTGCTTCTTCATGTCCCATGGTATAAAAGTGAAAAAGTAAAAAAAAAAGTTATTCAATAAAAAAATAAAGTCATAAATCACTAAAAATGCCCCAAATCCCCAAAACATATAAAGAGACATATAACTCAAAAAAAAGTCTAAATCATAACACAAACCCCACATATATAGTATCACCGCGTCCGTAACAACCCGTAGAATAAAAGTAAATCATTATTGAACCCCCACGATAAACGCCGTAAAAAAAAACTGGTATAAACCCTCCAAAAATTATGATTTTTAGCTATTCAATCCCACAAAAAATGCTATAAAATGTGATCAAAAAACCATGTGTACTCCGACATGATACTGGTGCAAAGTAAAACATGTCCCGCAAAAAACAAGCCATCAACCAGCTCCGTAGCCAAAAAAGTAACAATGTTATGCCACTTGGAAGACGGCAATACATAAATGATAGATTTTTCCCCACATTAGGGTTTTGTTTGACAAATTTAGTAAAACGTAAGAAAATATATTCAAGTCTGGTTCCCGTAATCGTATCGCCCCATAGAATAAAGATAACATGATTATTAGTCTATACGGTGAACACCAAAAAAAAAAAGAGTAAAAAATCCAGTACAGAATTGATGCTTTTCTACTCCTGTCCTCAAAAAACGTTCCTAAATTTTCAACAATAGGTGATACCAACCCCAAAATGGTAACAATGGAAAAAGCATCTCATCGCGCAAAAAAAATGGCATCACATGGCCCCAATAACGAAAAAGCGAAAATTTTATAGCCTTCAAAAGGGGCCAATGAGGAAACTAAAATCCTGGCAGCTGCAGATCCCTCCTTCCCTTCTGCACCTCGCTGTGCCCCCATAAAACAAGTCACGGCCACATGTGGGGGGTCTTTGTACTCAGGAGAAATTGCAGAACAAATTGTATGGTGGGTTTTCTCTTTTTATATTTTGGAAATGTGTAAATTCTAGTGCTAAATGAACGTATAAGGGAACAATATGACCATTCTAAATTTCACCTCCATTTTGATTCAATTACTATGAAGATCTCAAGGGGTTAACAATCTTCGTAAAAGCTGTTTCTGATAGCTTGAGGGGTGCAGATTTGAAAATGGGTTGGTTATATAGGGGGTTTTGATGCTAAATATGTAAAATTTCATTCAAAACTGTATTTATCCCCAAAATAGTCAATTCTGAAAATCCGGAAAAGCGATATTCTTTTTGTAAGCCACGTGACGTCAAAATAAATTATCCAGACATATCAAAAATTATGAAAATGTAAAGTAGACAAATGGGAAATGTTATTCAGCAACTTATTTAGGTGGTAAATCGATCTGCCTGAAAACGCAATGATTTTGAATTTCGAAAATGGCAAATTTTCCAAAAAATTTATCATATTTTCTTTTTTTTTTGTAAATAAACGCAAAACTTATCAGCCAGAATTTACCACTAAAATGAAGTACAACATGTGGGGAAAAACTATCTCAGAATCACTTTGATAAGTAACTGTGTTCAAAAGTTATAACCATATAAAGCGACGCAGGTCAGAATCCAAAATATCGGGCTGAGCCTTAAGCTACAAAACGCAGCCTTAAGGGGTTAACTAGTGTCTACTTGTATATCGATTTGTGTATTTATCTTTTATTTACATTTACCTGCATACACGTACCTAATTATCCTATATTTATACCTAACGTGGATAGTTACTAATTTACTAATTTATTAATTTACTAATCTACTCTATATGTCCTTGTTCTTGTCTTGTTTCATTTTATGCTATTACAACAGTCTCTGACCTGATGAAGACACCGTTACGGTGTTGAAACGCGTTGTCAATAAATACAAATAAAATTCCCTTCATTTCACTCTGGATGATTTTTCACCCTTTGCATCTATTATTCACTAACAGGAGCAGCTTCACAATCTAGGTATTAGTGCACTCTATTTATTGACAGGAGCAGATTTACAATCTAGATATTAGTGCACACTATTCACAACTAGGAACGGTTTCACAATCTAGGTATTTTTGCACACTATTCACAGACAGAAGCAGCTTTACAATCTAGGTATTAGTGCACACTATTCACTGACAGGAGCAGTGTTACAATCTAGGTATTAGTGCACACTACTGACAGGAACAGCTTAACAATCTAGGTATTGGTGCACACTTCACTAACAGGAAAGTTTCACAGTCTAGGTATTGGTGCACACTATTCACTGACAGGAGCAACTTTACAATCTAGCTATTAGTGCACTCTATTTACTGACAGGAACAGATTTACAATCTAGGTATTAGCGCACACTATTCACTGATAGGAGTAGTGTTACAAACTAGGTATTAGTGTACACTATTCACTAACAGGAACAGTTTCACCATCTAGGTATTGGTGCACACTATTCACCAACAGGAAGAGCTTCATAATCTAGGTATTAGTGCATACTACTCACTAACAGCTTCACAATCTACGTACTAGTGTACACTTTTCACTGACAGGAGCAGTGTTACAATCTAGGTATTGGTGCACACTATTCACTAACAGAAGCAGCTTTACAATCTAGGTATTATTGCACACTATTCACAGACAGTAACAGCTTCACAATCTAGGTATTAGCGCACACTATTCAATAACAGGAGCAGCTTTACAATTTACGTTTTGTGCACAGTATTCGCTGACAGGAGCAGCATTACAATCTAGGTATTAGTGTACACTATTCACTAACAGGAGCAGCTTCACAATCTAGGTATTAGTGCACACTATTCACTAACAGGAGCAGCTTCACAATCTAGGTATTAGTATGTGATATTCACTGAATGGAGTAAAGTTACATTCTAGGTATTAGTGCACACTGTTCAATAACAGGAGCGGTTTCACAATTTACGAATTCGTGCTAACTATTCACTAACAGGAATAGCTTCACAATTTACAAATTCGTGCTAACTATTCACTAACAGGAGCAGCTTCACAATCTAGGTATCAGTGCACATTACTGACAGGAGCAGTATTACAATGTAGGTATTAGTGCACATTACTGACAGGAGCAGTATTACAATGTAGGTATTAGTGCACATTACTGACAGGAGCGGTATTACAGTCTAGATATTAGTGCACACTATCCACTAACAGTAACAGCTTCAAAAATCTAGGTATTGCTGCACATTATACACTTACAGGAGCAGCATTACATTCTAGGTATTAGTGCACGCTATTCACTAACAGGAGCAGCATTTGTAATCCATAGTTATACTATCAAAATTATTGCTTAAATTTGAAGAGTAATAAGAGCTACCATTCGATCTATAGTTTTTTTTAATTTTTTTATAAATGCTTTATTAATGAAGTGAGTTACATAGTTTCCGTACCGTCACTATAACATTCACAAGATATGTCATTTATAAATACTGATTGAGATACATATACATAGAAAACATCAAATATATCGTCAAGACTTTCATCTAACCTATCCCATCCTCCCCCCCTCCCCCCTCCCACCCCTTGCTGGAATTGATCCGGGAGAAAGGCAGAGAGAAAGGAAAAAAAAAAAAAAAAAAAACAGACCATTAACAATTCCAATGGCACCACAATTCATTAAGTTTTCTGCCCCTTCTGTATCGTTTTTCATATAAACATTCGTATGACCTAATGCGTTCTACTAAATTTTGCCGTTCCCTTACCGATGGAGCCTTATCCTTTTTCCAGTGTTTTATCAGCACCAGCCTTGCTAAGAACAGAACCTTTAGAATCAGATCTCGTTTAATTCTAGATCCCATATTACATGGGATATAACCCAACAGGCCAAGAGCGGCAGTTCGTGGAATAGAGCGTCCAGACCGAGATTCAGTCATTTCAAAAACCTCCTGCCAATAGTTCCCTATCTCCGGGCAATCCCATAAGACATGCAGGATATCGGCATCAACTCTATTACATCGCATACAATTGGAATCTTCCTTTAACCCAATCCTAAACATTACACTCGGTGAGAAGTAAGTCCTATATAGAATATTTAATTGTGTACATCTGTGATCTAAGTTAATAGAGCTCCTAACTACATTCCTATAAATCTCACCCCATTGTTCTGTAGTGATCCCTCCTATCTGATTTACCCATTTACTTTCACTACTGTGATTCATTTCTTGATCAGTATAAATCCGCAAAAAACGATATATCTTAGCTAATTTTTTTGTGATTTCTCCTGTCTCAGAAATCTTTGTGAGTTTCTCACTCCCCTCCATCTTAAACAAGTCTTTTTCCTTTTTATATGCATGTGAAAATTGCCAATACCTAAATAAATCTCTCTCCTTGAGGATGCCATCGTATCCTTATCGAGGGGCATCAATATCGACTTCTGAACATTAATCTCAAAGCCGGAGTATCTGCCGAACTCGTTGATCACACCCAAAACCTTTGGTAACGACCTCCCTGAATCTTTCAAACAAAGCAAAATATCGTCGGCATAGAGCATAATCTTATCAGTTGGGCCACCCATACCTGCTCCTGCCAGAGGTTCAATAAACATAGCGAATAGCAAGGGGGACAGGGGGCATCCCTGTCTGGTTCCCCTTGTTAAGGAAAAAAAGGAGGAGAAATCGCCATTTATTTTGATACATGCTTTGGGGGTAACATAGAACAATCTAACCCACTCAACAAAGATATTACCCAGTCGGAATCTATGTAGGACTTCCCAGAGAAACTCCCACTCCACCCTGTCACATGCCTTGGAGGCGTCTAATGACAGGATGGAGCGGGCCTCACCTCTCCCCAGCTGCATATTCAGAAAGAGCCGCCTAATGTTTGTACTAATATGTCGGCCTCCAACAAAGCCACATTGATCGCTGTGTAATAAAGATGGCACTACCATTTTTAATCTATTTGTCAGTACTTTAGCTATCAACTTAGCATCAGTATTCAAAAGTGAGATCGGTCGGTATGAGTCTCCCTCTATTGGATCTTTATTTTTTTTTTTATCAGGGCAATGCCAGCCTCATACCAGGACTCAGGAAGCCTCCCTGCAGCCTGTGACTTATCCCATACCTCAGCCAAAAATGGGAGAAGAATAGAGCCAAATCGACCATAAATCTCCAGTGGTAGCCCATCCAGGCCGGGAGAGACGCTACGCCTAGATGAGAGCAGTGTCTCCTCCAACTCCGTAACTGTAATCGGAAGAGACAGTTGCTCCATTTTTTCTACTTGTAATTTAGGAATACAGATGCCGTCCAAGTAACGTTTTATCCTGTCAACCGTCACGTTCAAGTCAGAGGGATAGACATTTTGGAAAAGCTGTAAAAATGCATCAAACCGTTTGATCTATAGTAACAGCACTTGAAATTAAGGCCTCCATTATCCGGTAGCTTACAGGCCATGGAATCTTTGTCTAATGAGCTAATCTGGGGCAGAAAAAGGGTCAGGATAAAGCTTAGACACTGGCACAAGCCAATCCCAGAAGGAGGGACAGGGGGGCCTTTTCTTTTTGGATACTCCCTGGCAGCTCATCTATCTAGGATATTGGGCTGGAAGGAGGTGACGGATCCAGTTAAAGTCCTTATAATGAGGGATAACACGCGAGCTCGGTATTTGAAATACTGGAAAAGAATGCAGATCATAAGGGGAACAAGAAAATTAGCATGAAAAGGGCGATGTTTAGGGGTGGAAAGAGGTTAAGAAAATCTTACACATTAATGGAATATTAGACTCCCCTGTGGCACAATCAAGAATTCCCTGAATTAGGGAGATTGCCAGATCCAACATTCTGGGAAAGGAAGGGCATTAGATATTTCCCACAGATAGTAGAAAATGGAAGAGTGGTAAATTTCAATTTTTTTAAGGATAAATACGCATTAAGGGAAAAGGATTTTTTGAGATATTTTCAATTAGTTCACACGATTAACGCAATTAGAGTGAGGAAACACTTAGAAATAAATTCACACGATTGTCTAGAATATGTGCAAAACACAGGAAAAAGAAAGGGTTTGATCGCAGGTATTTATACATTTTTGGTTAAGGGGTACTCCTTCACAAGAAAGATGGGAAAAGCGGGTGGGAGCTATAACGAGGGACGAATGGGGGGGGGGGGGGGATCTATAGAAACGCCAAGATAGGATCAATAAACGAAAACCATTGAATAATACAGATCAAGGTTCTTTCCATTCTGTATCACTCTCCTATCCACCTGCACAAGATGAAGATCAGGGAATCGTCCTTATGTTACAGATGTGGAGAGGCCGGAGCTGACTTTCCTCACATAATTTGGTCATGTCCGGCAATTTATGAGTTCTGGAATGAAGTATTTCAGCGTGTGAATAGTGCTCTAGAATTATCTCTTATTCCTTCTATCCCGATAGCCATTGTTGGTAGATTTAGCTCCGTGGAGAGAAGGTCCATCCATAAAACAACTTTTCTCAAACTAATGATGTTGGTGAAAGTGCTTATTGTAAGGGGATGGGGAAGTAACAATCAGGAGGTGGATAAATCTATCCTTGAAGGTAAAAGAATATGAAAGAATCCAAGCTGAGAAGAGGGGTACCATGAGGAAATGGGCCAGAACCTGGGATCAATGGAAATAGACAAACTCGCATATGGGAAGGTCAACATCCTTAAGAATCATCCTAAGAGCTAATTAAAATTCATGATTTTTTTTTTCTTAAATTTTGTTTTTCTCCTGCCAGGGGGTGGGGGGGGGGGGTAGGGAGGGAGAGGGGTTATGGAGATGATAAAAACTGTCTTATGCTCATGTAGAGATTCTATTTTTTAGGTTAATGCTTGTATACACAAGTGGAGAGTTGGTACCTCAATATTTGGGTATATTTGGCTTTTGCACAGACTGTAATGTAAATCAATACGCACAAGAGTACTTTTTTTATGCACGGAATTTATTATATGTAAGAGATGTAGGAAATATTGGTGTATATATGTGTTATGTGTATAAATTATGTAAAAACTAATAAAGCTTTTTTAAAAAAAAAAACAGGAGCAGCATTACATTCTAGGTATTTGTGCACACTATTCACTGACAGGAGCAGTGTTACAATATAGGTATTAGTGCACACTATTCACTGACAGGAGCAACTTTACAATCTAGGTATTAGTGCACATTATTCACTGACAAAGGAACAGCTTCACAATCTAAGTATTAGAGCACACTATTCACTGACAGGAGCAGTGTTACAATCTAGGTATTAGTGCACATTATTCACTGACAAAGGAACAGCTTCACAATCTAGGTATTAGAGCACACTATTCACTGACAGGAGCAGTGTTACAATCTAGGTATTAGTGCACATTATTCACTGACAAAGGAACAGCTTCACAATCTAAGTATTAGAGCACACTATTCACTGACAGGAGCAGTGTTACAATCTAGGTATTAGTGCACATTATTCACTGACAAAGGAACAGCTTCACAATCTAAGTATTAGCACACACTATTCACTGACAGGAGCAGTGTTACAATCTAGGTATTGGTGCACACTATTCACTAACAGGAACAGTTTCACCATCTAGGTATTGGTGCACACTATTCACCATCAGGAACAGCTTCATAATCTAGGTATTAGTGCATACTACTCACTAACAGCTTCACAATCTAGGAACTAGTGAACACTGTCTAGGAACTAGTGAACACTGTTCACTGACAGGAACAGATTCACAATCTAGGTAATAGTGTACACTTTTCACTAACAGGAGCAGCTTCACAATCTAGGTATTAGCGCACACTATTCAATAACAGGAGCAGCTTCACAATTTACATATTAGTGCACATTATTCACTAACAGGAACAGCTTCACAATCTAGGTATTAGTGCACATTACTGACAGGAACAGTATGACAATCTAGGTATTAGTGCACACTATCCACTAACAGTAACAGCTTCAAAAATCTAGGTATTGCTGCACATTATTCACTTACAGGAGCAGCATTACATTCTAGGTATTAGTGCACACTATTCACTGACAGGAGCAGCGTTACAAAGTAGGTATTAGTGTTTGCTATTCACTGAAAAGAGTAAAGTTACAATCGCCGCAAGGCCGCAGCTATTTTCTCTTAAATCAAATCTTTACAACAGTGAATAAAACAACATAAAGACACATGTAACGTAGTCCTTCTGCCTGAAGCGGACGGCCCGGATGGATTCCCACCCGACACTGCGAACTTCCAGGCGATGATCTCCCCTAATCCGCCACTAGGAGCACAGTGTACCCCTATACTGAGCTCCGGCCTCATCCCAACAAGAATAACGCTTGTTCCACACCATCCTGAATGCCTGAAAGAAAAATGTCCAGTCCCATGTCATTCAGATGTGCCCCTTCTTGCCGCCAGAGGGACCTGTTGTTACCTTCTAATTCCCTATGCCTAACCACCACACCCCCTTTTGATCTGATAAATCGGGCCATGCTGGAATTAATGGTCTTCCTGACCCTGTCCATTGCTCCTGCGTCTCAAACTAACCTCGGTACCATTTCTGACCAAACAAGGGTGAGGTGAGAAAAAAAGGGGCAAATTGATCAACGTCTGACTGCATCATGGTTAGAAGCTCAGCCGCCCTTAAGAAACCGAGGTCATTACCACCCGCGTGGACTACTAAAATAACCAGGCCGGGCGATAATCTGCTGATATCCCTTATCTCCGGAAGCACCTGCTGCCACTGCAGACCCCTAATGACCCTCCAAAAGAAATCCGCCCTGAAAAAGCCCTATACGCATTACGTCAGATTCCAGGAGACCGGCCCTGACGTCATGCCATCCCAAGAGCCGGAAGTGAAAAGCCACCCCCAAGAGCCGCTTCTGTGCAATGGACCCAGACACACCAGAAGACCTAAGAGAAGATAAATAAGAGTAGGTGACCGCCAATCTATCCGCAGCACAAGACTCCACAGGCTTTCCTGCTGACATTGAACACCAAGCTTCCCACGCCTTACCATACTGTCTCCAGGTGGCAGGAGCCACAGAAGATCGAACCAAAACCATTAGCTGCTGGTCAGGTTCTACAGACATGGCGGGTACTCCCGACCCTCCAGGGCCGCTGTAGGGTGTAGATCCCGAAACTCCTGCCAACGGAAGCGAGACAAAGCATCCGCCATTAAATTGCAAGAACCCGGAACATGCTGTGCCCTTACCGAAATGTTGTGCTCCAAACATCTAAAAACGAAATGCCGAAGTAGAGACAATCCTGGTAAAGAAGAAGTAAGCTTATTAATACAATAAACCACAGACATATTGTCACAAAAGAAACAAATGCACCGGTTAGACAGCTCAGCCTCCCATAATTCAAGGCACACCACGATGGGAAACAGCTCCAAAAATGTAATGTTACCAATCAAAGAAGAGCCTGCCCAGGCAGCAGGCCAAGAGGACGCACACCACTCGGACCCAAAAATTGCCCCAAAACCACAACTACCCGCAGCATCCGAGAAAAGGGACAACTCGGAATTACTGACTTCAGCTGACAACCAACAAGTACGGCCATTATACTGACTAAGAAACTGCTGCCACACACGCAAATCGCACTTAAGCTGAGAAGTAACGAGTATATGGTGATCGGGCCAGGATGCCCCTCTGGTTGACGCCTTGAAAGACGCCTTGAAAGACGCTTTGAAAAAACACGACCCATAGGCATGATCCTGCAAGCAAACATCAGTAAACAAGAAGAGACTGCATTTGACGCAATGTTACCTTCTTGGCAGAGATAAATCCGACCAACATCGACCTTAGTTGGTCCAACTTATTTAGAGGCAGACGAAAGACCATCTCCATAGAATCCAATTCTACACCCAAAAAAGTAATAGTCGTCTGAGGACCCTCCATCTTTTCCGCTGACAATGGAACCCCAAACTTCTGCATAAGAAACTGAAAAGTTTTTAACAAGAAACAACAGAACGGACTGGAAGGCCAAACACAAAAAATCATCTGAATAATGGAATTACAACCTGTCTCATAACGCGTTGACCATTCCAAGAAACAACTAAACATTTCACAGTACCTACAAGAAATGGAACACCCCATCGGAAGACAAGTGTCATAATATAACAAACCATCAACCCAAAAACCCAGAAGGGGATAACAGTCCGGGTGAATAGGGAGAAGGCGGAACGCAGATTCAATGTCTGACTTAGCCATAAGGGCGCCCTGGCCCGCCTTGCGAAGCAGTACAACTGCCCTGTCCAATGATACATACGACACTGACGATTCCTCATGGGAGAAGCCATCGTTGACAGAATAACCTTTTGGAAAAGAAAGATGGTGAATGAGCCTATATTTACCTTGTTCCTTCTTGGGAACAACACCAAGCGGGGAAACCCTTAGGTCACTAAAAGGAGGGGAACGAAAAGGACCTACTATCCTACCCAGGGTTAGGGTTAGGGTCTGGTAGGACCGCAGACGTAGCATGGAATCGTAATAAGAGTGGATCGCGGCGCGTCCATAAAATCTATATCTTTATTCCAAATGAATTAAAAGCATAGTAGGGTTGGTAGGTAAACGCCGATGCGTTTCGGGCAACTTGTGCCCTTAGTCATGGCATAGAAACAATAAATCACATTACAAATTTAAAGGAAACATCAACCAATCACAGAATGAGGGTGTGTGTATCATGTGATGCACCATGAAAACGCAATGCCACAAAAGTCAAGCAAAATGCATTTTGTAGCCCATCGATCAATGCTGACGAGTCATTGGAGATCACACAATATATACAAAATGTACAGAAAACCATACAGCAGAACCAAATGGATGGAAAGGGGGGGGGGGGGGGTAGGAAAAGAGAAAGGGGAAAAGATATATCTTTCTGTTACAGATGTGTGTATGAAATATGTTTTCTCTTAATATGTCAAAATAATATCCTGTCTCTTATTCATACCCTGTGGTACTCTGCTTTCCATTACAAAAATCCAGTAACTCTCCCTATTCAATAACTTCCTTTTCATATTGCCTCCCCTAATCGGATGTGTCACCTTCTCAAAACCAGTCCATGTAAAGTGGCATGCAGATTTACCATGTATTTCTCTAAAATGTCTTGATGCCGCAGAGATGCCTACTGACTCGTTGGCATTGATCGATGGGCTACAAAATGCATTTTGCTTGACTTTTGTGGCATTGCGTTTTTGATAATATATGGCGATTTGTCTCTTTTGCTCTTTTTCACAAACAGTATATTTAATATTCAACAATCTGGAATTTTTGATTGCACATGCATGTGTACAACTCGTAATTCACCATAATATTGTTGCATAGTCCCCCAGTACGGCAACTTATGTCTAGCCATCACACAATATTGTTGTCACAATGGGCTTTGACATATTTTATTCCCACAGTTGTTGTTTGTTTTTTAAACCCACACTCACCTGCTGTTACGTTGTTCCGGACTTCGCTCCCGGCCATGTGACTTAGTGGGAGTATGTCATGTGATCGTGGAGGCGCGGCCCGGCACAGGTGACTGCTTAGCAAGGAGGGTGTTTCCTTCTCTGAACCACCCAGCCGATTAGCTTTAAAGGTGAGTGTGACATGGTAGCAGACAGGTTAAGATTAAGACGGTTCCCCGTCGAAACGCGTCAACCTACCTGTATCCTCATGTATATGGCGTTTTAACCAATAAAGAAGAAAAGCATTGGCATCGTACTCATGTGAAGTCTGTCGTGTTGTGCCGGTTTATCACTGTTTTCTTGTTCACGCTATATGGCTATGGATTGTTTTCTCCGAGCACCAGGATATCTCCACAAAGAGAGTACAGCCAAGACGGTCTGAAGGTTGGGTGAGCCGGCTTTAATTTTGTACCTTTTTCTACTCAGTAGTGGAGGTTTCATTTTCTCTTTGTTTAAGAATTTTTTCTATCCCACGGAAACGAAAAGTGGATGTGTCCCCCCCGCTAACAAAATGTCTGGATGCGCCTGACATGTTACACGATAAATTTTTGTGCTATTTCTCAAATGTTCCGCTATTGTGATTTTCAGTTTGCGGGTAGTGGGACCCACATAGTAGACTCTGCATGCCGTACAGTCTATCATGTACACAGCCCAGGTTGTGTCACAATTGATGAATGTCTTTATTGGGTATCTGTGTGTGCCATCCGTACGTGGTCTGCACGTATAGAATAAGTACAGACATTACAACGAGATGTTCCACAGCGAAAAAATCCCTTGGTATCCAACCGTGTCCTTCCACCCGAATTGTCACTAATGAACAAACTCGGGGAAAGTATGGAACCAAGTGTTTGTCCCCTCCTGGACACAAATCTGCACCCACTCTTCAGGATGATTACTGGATGCGTTAGTATTTCCTGCTGTTGTTGTACAAGGTGGATACTATCTTGCCTTGTGAAGGATCCAGGAAGGCTATCCTAGTTCTGGCCACATTATATGTGAAATTTAAATTGACATTATTGTTATTAATGTAAGCAACAAAGTCTGGCACGGACGGCACATGTCCCGAGCACACAAGCAGTATGTCGTCGATGTCCCGCCCGTAGCAGACAATGCTGTCGCCAAAAACATTCCCATCTGAATCAATGAATTCTTCCTCCCACCATGACATGAAGAGGTTCGTCATTGAGGGCGAGAAACGTTCCCCCATTGGCGACCCCCTCGTTTGGAGAAAAAAGGTTCCATCAAATGTAAAATAATTGTGGGAAAGCAGAAACTTGGTGGCATCAACAATGAATTCGGAACTCACAAGAAAACAGAAGTATGCAAAGGACCAAAAAAGGTAAAGTATAAACAACTTTTCTTGATATGAATTACACCACAACACAAAAAAAAACATAAAAACATTTAAAAGTGTGAACAACACACAAACAAACAATCCAGCAAGGAGACCTGGCATGTGATAGTGCTGGTCACCCCTACAAACCACCAGCTCCCCCTCCTGAGATAACACTCCCCTAGCCGCACAAAATCCAGAAATGTATCTTATAGTGGATGAGATATCCAGTGTGTGTGGTCAAAGCTCATAATCCCGGGAGAATCAGCAAAAAGTAAACCAACAATCCTCCAACAGAACAATCTATAAGCAAGTGCAATGAGGTGTATGTACAAGATGGATGCACATAGCTACCTGCTGCAACCGGGATGAACGCAAAGGAGAGGTGAGGGGAAGCCGGGGCACACAGCCCCACGCGTATCGCCATCCAACTGGCTTCCTCAGGGGTGTCGTGGTGTTGGCTATTGTCCTATTTATGTGCTGGCGCCTCTCATGGGGCAAAACGAGCCGCAGCTGATGACATCCGGTCCAGACCAGAAGTCTAGTATGTCTCTGTCATGTGCGTGTTAGCGCGGTCTCAGAAGTGTTAGTGATCGCGCACGCTCCTGATCGTGTCCTCTGCTTTTCCCTAACGGTATTGCACAAGTGTGACAGGTGAATATGTGAACTAACATCGTGTGGGCAGTAATCCCAAACCACGATGATGTGTGGGGTGACATCGTGCATGCAGACTCCAGAATGCGACAAGCTGTCTGGGGTCAGGGAGAGGATACATGGATGTTATGTATTAGTGTATCCTGAACTATTAGATTATAATTGAAAAATTAGGGTTCAAGTAAGTACATATATAAAAATCCTATTTAACAGTATGATACAATATAAGATAATTATACAACTAAATGCTAAACTAATCTACATGAACAATTCATTATGCATTTCTGTGTCAGTGATTGAAGTTGTGCCCAACAAGGGCATTCATACCCACGCGTATGCCAAGATGTACATTCATTCTTTCATGGGCCCATGAACCGTACATCCCAAAGTGCAGGAAGCCTGTGTGAAAAAAGGTTATTAGACATGCAATAAGCCCTTCAGAGGACAAGAGGAGCGAATGCCAAGCAACATAACCCCAGAACAACAAAGTATAGTACTATAATCAATAGAAACAAAAGATCATAGAATTACATCATACAACAATCTTATATCATAAATTTACAATTTCGACCGCTGGTGCATCCCGCAGAAGAGTCAAGTTTTTTGAAGAGCAAGTTGTCCAGTTGGGATATTCGATGGATGTTATTATCCGATGTAGTCAAAAGGTCAGGAGGAGTCATGGGACAGATTGATCAGACACGAATCTCAGAGGGAGAAGGACAAGGTGGAGCATAACCCTGAACAGTAAGTATACAATGAATGGAGTTAGATGGAATAAAACGTGCAAGGGGGGGGGGGGGTGGTCCTGGGTAAAGCTGCCAAGTACACGAAGTGGAGAATGGTGAAGGTGAACAGTGGTGACGTGGTCAATACCCAATGGTAATGTAAAAACAATGAGGGGAAGGTGAAATAGATGTGTGAAATGGGGAAGTGAACATTCACCAAGTGTGATGTGGGATACTTACTAACCCAAGGGGTAAAAATGTGAAGAAGGGGTCACATGAAAACCAGTTGCCATGGCATGTAAGGTGACCCAAGGAGTGCAACGTGTCAAACCAAAGGAAAAAGTGGAGGGATGAAAAGGCCCTGGTGTGGGGCGTGTTAAATAGAAGAGAAGGTGTGTGTTTGCACCGTGCGCCGGCAATGAAAAAGGTGAAAGCTGATGTCCTACTTACCTCTTGTAAAAACCACCAAAGAAAAGATCTTCATTCATCCCTGATGGGGCTTGGCACTTGAGACGGAAAATCCATTTAGATTCTGCCCTCAAGAGGGCTGGTGTGATGTCTCCACCACGAATGTTGGTTTGTAATTTCTCAAGCCCACTAATACGAAGTCCCTGTGGGTCACCCCGATGGTATTGGAGAAAATGTTTGGCCACAGTCGTCAATGTTTTGCCTTGTCTCAAATCATTATTGGCATTGACGATTGTGGAGATGTGCTTCTGTGCCCGTTTTCGCAGTTCTTGCGTAGTTTGCCCCACATACAAAAGGGAGCAAGGGCACCGTAGGCAGTAGATGACATTTCTGGAACGACAATTTATGAAGGACCATAAGTTGAAGGTTTCTTGACTATGTGGGGTCTGAAACACAGCCCCTCGTTGTATAAAGGGGCAAATTGAACAGCCCCCGCAGGGGTATGTACCCTTAAGCCGTTGACCATGTCCTAGGCTGGTGGCCGGTCTTTTAAATTGGCTGTGTGTAAGTGAGTCCCGGAGGTTTCTCGCTCTCCTAGCCACCACTCGTGGTTTTTACGGGACATGCGGTAAAAGTCTGCGGTCGCTCTTCAATATCCCCCAGTTTTTACAAAGTATCCGGTAAACATCTTGCCACTGATTATTGAAATTAGTAACCAGGACCGGTTTGTCATCCTTTGGTCTGATTGTTGGTTGAAAAGTCAAGCTTCGGTCGGTTCGACACGCTCTCTGACACGCCCTTGCTATAGTTTTACGTGGATACCCCCGATCTTGGAATCTCTGTGACAGTTCTTTAGCATGGCTCCTGAATTGTTCAGGTTCACTGCAATTTCTCTTCAAGCGGAGGAATTGTCCCACCGGGATAGCGTTCTTCATATGTTGGGGATGAAAACTTGAATGATGTAAAAGGCTATTTGTGGCCGTTTTTTTACGAAATAAAGTAGTCTGAATTTTGCCTTCCTTCACTGAAATTCGCGAATCCAAAAAATCCACTTCCAAGTTGGAGATAACCGGCGTGAGCTTGATCTGACAGTTGTTGGTATTGAGATCTTGTACAAAGTCATTTAGAGCATCCAAAGGACCCTTCCAAAAGAAGAGGATATCATCAATAAAGCGATACCATGCCAGGACATGTTCCCTAAAGGTAGGCGAGGGGTACACGTGCTCCCCCTCCCACCACCCCAAAAAGAGGTTTGCGTAGGAGGGGGCGCAACGCGCACCCATCACCGTCCCGGAGATCTGGCGATACAACGTTCTATCGAATACAAAGAAGTTTTGTTTGAGGATGAATCCCAAGAGTTCAATCAGAAAGTCTTGGTGTCGAGCATCCCCACCTTCCATGTTTAGGAAGAATTATTTAACCGCATCCAAGCCAACCTCCTCCGATTCGTGCCGCTAGGCCAAACAAATTATAATCTTGTCAGAGGAGCTCGCACTAAGTCCCTTAGCAAACGAAGCAATACAAATACAAGAAAAAGTACGTGCGGCTCACCCTACAAATACAAGAAAAAGTACATGCGGCTCACCCTACAAATACAAGAAAAAGTACATGCGGCTCACCCTACAAATACAAGAAAAAGTACATGCGGCTCACCCTACAAATACAAGAAAAAGTACATGCGGCTCACCCTACAAATACAAGAACAAGTACATGCGGCTCACCCTACAAATACAAGAACAAGTACATGCGGCTCACCCTACAAATACAAGAACAAGTACATGCGGCTCACCCTACAAATACAAGAAAAAGTACATGCGGCTCACCCTACAAATACAAGAAAAAGTACATGCGGCTCACCCTACAAATACAAGAAAAAGTACGTGCGGCTCACCCTACAAATACAAGAAAAAGTACATGCGGCTCACCCTACAAATACAAGAAAAAGTACACGCGGCTCACCCTACGAATACAAGAAAAAGTACACGCGGCTCACCCTACAAATACAAGAACAAGTACACGCGGCTCACCCTACAAATACAAGAAAAAGTACACGCGGCTCACCCTACAAATACAAGAACAAGTACACGCGGCTCACCCTACAAATACAAGAAAAAGTACGTGCGGCTCACCCTACAAATACAAGAAAAAGTACATGCGGCTCACCCTACAAATACAAGAAAAAGTACATGCGGCTCACCCTACAAATACAAGAAAAAGTACATGCGGCTCACCCTACAAATACAAGAAAAAGTACGTGCGGCTCACCCTACAAATACAAGAAAAAGTACATGCGGCTCACCCTACAAATACAAGAAAAAGTACATGCGGCTCACCCTACAAATACAAGAAAAAGTACATGCGGCTCACCCTACAAATACAAGAAAAAGTACATGCAGCTCACCCTACAAATACAAGAAAAAGTACGTGCGGCTCACCCTACAAATACAAGAAAAAGTACATGCGGCTCACCCTACAAATACAAGAAAAAGTACATGCGGCTCACCCTACAAATACAAGAAAAAGTACGTGCGGCTCACCCTACAAATACAAGAAAAAGTACATGCGGCTCACCCTACAAATACAAGAAAAAGTACATGCAGCTCACCCTACAAATACAAGAAAAAGTACATGCGGCTCACCCTACAAATACAAGAAAAAGTACATGCGGCTCACCCTACAAATACAAGAACAAGTACATGCGGCTCACCCTACAAATACAAGAAAAAATACATGCGGCTCACCCTACAAATACAAGAAAAAATACATGCGGCTCACCCTACAAATACAAGAAAAAGTACATGCAGCTCACCCTACAAATACAAGAAAAAGTACACGCGGCTCACCCTACAAATACAAGAAAAAGTACATGCGGCTCACCCTACAAATACAAGAAAAAGTACATGCGGCTCACCCTACAAATACAAGAAAAAGTACATGCGGCTCCCCCTACAAATACAAGAAAAAGTACATGCGGCTCACCCTACAAATACAAGAAAAAGTACATGCGGCTCACCCTACAAATACAAGAAAAAGTACATGCGGCTCACCCTACAAATACAAGAACAAGTACATGCGGCTCACCCTACAAATACAAGAAAAAGTACACGCGGCTCACCCTACAAATACAAGAAAAAGTACATGCGGCTCACCCTACAAATACAAGAAAAAGTACATGCGGCTCACCCTACAAATACAAGAAAAAGTACGTGCGGCTCACCCTACAAATACAAGAAAAAGTACATGCAGCTCACCCTACAAATACAAGAAAAAGTACATGCGGCTCACCCTACAAATACAAGATAAAGTACATGCGGCTCACCCTACAAATACAGGAAAAAGTACATGCGGCTCACCCTACAAATACAAGAAAAAGTACATGCGGCTCACCCTACAAATACAAGAAAAAGTACATGCAGCTCACCCTACAAATACAAGAAAAAGTACGTGCGGCTCCCCCTACAAATACAAGAAAAAGTACATGCGGCTCACCCTACAAATACAAGAAAAAGTACATGCGGCTCACCCTACAAATACAAGAAAAAGTACATGCGGCTCACCCTACAAATACAAGAAAAAGTACATGCGGCTCACCCTACAAATACAAGAAAAAGTACATGCGGCTCACCCTACAAATACAAGAAAAAGTACATGCGGCTCACCCTACAAATACAAGAAAAAGTACATGCGGCTCACCCTACAAATACAAGAAAAAGTACATGCGGCTCACCCTACAAATACAAGAAAAAGTACATGCGGCTCACCCTACAAATACAAGAAAAAGTACATGCGGCTCACCCTACAAATACAAGAAAAAGTACATGCGGCTCACCCTACAAATACAAGAAAAAGTACGTGCGGCTCACCCTACAAATACAAGAAAAAGTACATGCGGCTCACCCTACAAATACAAGAAAAAGTACATGCGGCTCACCCTACAAATACAAGAAAAAGTACATGCGGCTCACCCTACAAATACAAGAAAAAGTACATGCGGCTCACCCTACAAATACAAGAAAAAGTACATGCAGCTCACCCTACAAATACAAGAACAAGTACATGCGGCTCACCCTACAAATACAAGAACAACTGCATGCGGCTCACCCTACAAATACAAGAAAAAGTACATGCGGCTCACCCTACAAATACAAGAAAAAGTACATGCGGCTCACCCTACAAATACAAGAAAAAGTACATGCGGCTCACCCTACAAATACAAGAAAAAGTACACGCGGCTCACCCTACAAATACAAGAAAAAGTACATGCACCTCACCCTACAAATACAAGAAAAAGTACATGCGGCTCACCCTACAAATACAAGAAAAAGTACGTGCGGCTCACCCTACAAATACAAGAAAAAGTACATGCGGCTCACCCAACAAATACAAGAAAAAGTACATGCGGCTCACCCTACAAATACAAGAAAAAGTACACGCGGCTCACCCTACAAATACAAGAAAAAGTACATGCGGCTCACCCTGCAAGTATAAGAAAAAGTACATGCGGCTCACCCTACAAATACAAGAAAAAGTACATGCGGCTCACCCTACAAATACAAGAAAAAGTACATGCGGCTCACCCTACAAATACAAGAAAAAGTACACGCGGCTCACCCTGCAAGTATAAGAAAAAGTACATGCGGCTCACCCTACAAATACAAGAAAAAGTACATGCGGCTCACCCTACAAATACAAGAAAAAGTACATGCGGCTCACCCTACAAATACAAGAAAAAGTACATGCGGCTCACCCTACAAATACAAGAAAAAGTACATGCGGCTCACCCTACAAATACAAGAACAAGTACATGCGGCTCACCCTACAAATACAAGAAAAAGTACATGCAGCTCACCCTACAAATACAAGAAAAAGTACATGCGGCTCACCCTACAAATACAAGAAAAAGTACATGCGGCTCACCCTACAAATACAAGAAAAAGTACATGCGGCTCACCCTACAAATACAAGAACAAGTACATGCGGCTCACCCTACAAATACAAGAAAAAGTACATGCGGCTCACCCTACAAATACAAGAAAAAGTACATGCGGCTCACCCTACAAATACAAGAAAAAGTACATGCGGCTCACCCTACAAATACAAGAAAAAGTACATGCGGCTCACCCTACAAATACAAGAAAAAGTACATGCGGCTCACCCTACAAATACAAGAAAAAGTACATGCGGCTCACCCTACAAATACAAGAAAAAGTACATGCGGCTCACCCTACAAATACAAGAAAAAGTACATGCGGCTCACCCTACAAATACAAGAAAAAGTACATGCGGCTCACCCTACAAATACAAGAAAAAGTACATGCGGCTCACCCTACAAATACAAGAAAAAGTACATGCGGCTCACCCTACAAATACAAGAAAAAGTACGTGCGGCTCACCCTACAAATACAAGAAAAAGTACGTGCGCCTCACCCTACAAATACAAGAAAAAGTACATGCGCCTCACCCTACAAATACAAGAAAAAGTACATGCGGCTCACCCTACAAATACAAGAAAAAGTACATGCGGCTCACCCTACAAATACAAGAAAAAGTACATGCGGCTCACCCTACAAATACAAGAAAAAGTACATGCGGCTCACCCTACAAATACAAGAAAAAGTACATGCGGCTCACCCTACAAATACAAGAAAAAGTACATGCGGCTCACCCTACAAATACAAGAAAAAGTACATGCGGCTCACCCTACAAATACAAGAACAAGTACATGCGGCTCACCCTACAAATACAAGAAAAAGTACATGCAGCTCACCCTACAAATACAAGAAAAAGTACATGCGGCTCACCCTACAAATACAAGAAAAAGTACATGCGGCTCACCCTACAAATACAAGAAAAAGTACATGCGGCTCACCCTACAAATACAAGAAAAAGTACATGCGGCTCACCCTACAAATACAAGAAAAAGTACATGCGGCTCACCCTACAAATACAAGAAAAAGTACATGCGGCTCACCCTACAAATACAAGAAAAAGTACATGCGGCTCACCCTACAAATACAAGAAAAAGTACATGCGGCTCACCCTACAAATACAAGAAAAAGTACATGCGGCTCACCCTACAAATACAAGAAAAAGTACATGCGGCTCACCCTACAAATACAAGAAAAAGTACATGCGGCTCACCCTACAAATACAAGAACAAGTACATGCGGCTCACCCTACAAATACAAGAAAAAGTACATGCAGCTCACCCTACAAATACAAGAAAAAGTACATGCGGCTCACCCTACAAATACAAGAAAAAGTACATGCAGCTCACCCTACAAATACAAGAAAAAGTACATGCGGCTCATCCTACAAATACAGGAAAAAGTACATGCGGCTCACCCTACAAATACAAGAAAAAGTACATGCGGCTCACCCTACAAATACAAGAAAAAGTACATGCGGCTCACCCTACAAATACAAGAAAAAGTACATGCGGCTCACCCTACAAATACAAGAAAAAGTACATGCGGCTCACCCTACAAATACAAGAAAAAGTACATGCGGCTCATCCTACAAATACAGGAAAAAGTACATGCGGCTCACCCTACAAATACAAGAAAAAGTACATGCGGCTCACCCTACAAATACAAGAAAAAGTACATGCGGCTCACCCTACAAATACAAGAAAAAGTACATGCGGCTCACCCTACAAATACAAGAACAACTGCATGCGGCTCACCCTACAAATACAAGAAAAAGTACATGCGGCTCACCCTACAAATACAAGAAAAAGTACGTGCAGCTCACCCTACAAATACAAGAAAAAGTACATGCAGCTCACCCTACAAATACAAGAAAAAGTACATGCGGCTCACCCTACAAATACAAGAAAAAGTACATGCGGCTCACCCTACAAATACAAGAAAAAGTACGTGCGGCTCACCCTACAAATACAAGAAAAAGTACATGCGGCTCACCCTACAAATACAAGAAAAAGTACATGCGGCTCACCCTACAAATACAAGAAAAAGTACATGCGGCTCACCCTACAAATACAAGAAAAAGTACACGCGGCTCACCCTACAAATACAAGAAAAAGTACATGCGGCTCACCCTACAAATACAAGAAAAAGTACATGCGGCTCACCCTACAAATACAAGAAAAAGTACATGCGGCTCACCCTACAAATACAAGAACAACTGCATGCGGCTCACCCTACAAATACAAGAAAAAGTACATGCGGCTCACCCTACAAATACAAGAAAAAGTACGTGCAGCTCACCCTACAAATACAAGAAAAAGTACATGCAGCTCACCCTACAAATACAAGAAAAAGTACATGCGGCTCACCCTACAAATACAAGAAAAAGTACATGCGGCTCACCCTACAAATACAAGAAAAAGTACGTGCGGCTCACCCTACAAATACAAGAAAAAGTACATGCGGCTCACCCTACAAATACAAGAAAAAGTACATGCGGCTCACCCTACAAATACAAGAAAAAGTACATGCGGCTCACCCTACAAATACAAGAAAAAGTACACGCGGCTCACCCTACAAATACAAGAAAAAGTACATGCGGCTCACCCTACAAATACAAGAAAAAGTACATGCGGCTCACCCTACAAATACAAGAAAAAGTACATGCGGCTCACCCTACAAATACAAGAAAAAGTACATGCGGCTCACCCTACAAATACAAGAAAAAGTACATGCGGCTCACCCTACAAATACAAGAAAAAGTACATGCGGCTCACCCTACAAATACAAGAAAAAGTACATGCGGCTCACCCTACAAATACAAGAAAAAGTACATGCGGCTCACCCTACAAATACAAGAAAAAGTACATGCGGCTCACCCTACAAATACAAGAACAACTGCATGCGGCTCACCCTACAAATACAAGAAAAAGTACATGCGGCTCACCCTACAAATACAAGAAAAAGTACATGCGGCTCACCCTACAAATACAAGAAAAAGTACATGCGGCTCACCCTACAAATACAAGAAAAAGTACATGCGGCTCACCCTACAAATACAAGAAAAAGTACGTGCGGCTCACCCTACAAATACAAGAAAAAGTACGTGCGCCTCACCCTACAAATACAAGAAAAAGTACATGCGGCTCACCCTACAAATACAAGAAAAAGTACGTGCGGCTCACCCTACAAATACAAGAAAAAGTACATGCGGCTCACCCTACAAATACAAGAAAAAGTACATGCGGCTCACCCTACAAATACAAGAAAAAGTACATGCGGCTCACCCTACAAATACAAGAAAAAGTACATGCGGCTCACCCTACAAATACAAGAAAAAGTACATGCGGCTCACCCTACAAATACAAGAAAAAGTACATGCGGCTCACCCTACAAATACAAGAACAAGTACATGCGGCTCACCCTACAAATACAAGAAAAAGTACATGCAGCTCACCCTACAAATACAAGAAAAAGTACATGCAGCTCACCCTACAAATACAAGAAAAAGTACATGCGGCTCACCCTACAAATACAAGAAAAAGTACATGCGGCTCACCCTACAAATACAAGAAAAAGTACATGCGGCTCACCCTACAAATACAAGAAAAAGTACATGCGGCTCACCCTACAAATACAAGAAAAAGTACATGCAGCTCACCCTACAAATACAAGAAAAAGTACATGCAGCTCACCCTACAAATACAAGAAAAAGTACATGCAGCTCACCCTACAAATACAAGAAAAAGTACATGCGGCTCACCCTACAAATACAAGAACAAGTACGTGCGGCTCACCCTACAAATACAAGAAAAAGTACATGCGGCTCACCCTACAAATACAAGAACAAGTACATGCGGCTCACCCTACAAATACAAGAAAAAGTACATGCGGCTCACCCTACAAATACAAGAAAAAGTACATGCGGCTCACCCTACAAATACAAGAAAAAGTACACGCGGCTCACCCTACAAATACAAGAAAAAGTACATGCGGCTCACCCTACAAATACAAGAAAAAGTACATGCGGCTCACCCTACAAATACAAGAAAAAGTACATGCGGCTCACCCTACAAATACAAGAAAAAGTACATGCGCCTCACCCTACAAATACAAGAAAAAGTACATGCGCCTCACCCTACAAATACAAGAAAAAGTACATGCGGCTCACCCTACAAATACAAGAAAAAGTACATGCGGCTCACCCTACAAATACAAGAAAAAGTACATGCGGCTCACCCTACAAATACAAGAAAAAGTACATGCGGCTCACCCTACAAATACAAGAAAAAGTACATGCGGCTCACCCTACAAATACAAGAAAAAGTACATGCGGCTCACCCTACAAATACAAGAAAAAGTACATGCAGCTCACCCTACAAATACAAGAAAAAGTACATGCGGCTCACCCTACAAATACAAGAAAAAGTACATGCGGCTCACCCTACAAATACAAGAAAAAGTACATGCGCCTCACCCTACAAATACAAGAAAAAGTACATGCGGCTCACCCTTTGTAGGTCTGGATTCAGATTTACTCCTCTGTGCCTGGATCTATCGAGACCTACAAAAGGTTGAGGATTTGGATTTAAAAGATACATTTCATACATTGGAAGGACTATTGTTACAAGAGCTCAAGACTTGGTGGGATCACAACTCACTAAACTCTTACCTTACAGAGCGGATGATACCTGGGGGTCTTCAGACCCACCACAGCTTATAATGAGGACTTCCTGTCCAAATGGGATGTAATATTATCTGAGTGCTCATTTGCTCTGATGAAACTCATCATCCAGGAAGAAGCGTCCAGATTGGAAACCCTGAAGCAAGAGATTGAAATAATGGAACAGTCAATGGAAATATTTAAAGGTGCAGCAGATTACCAATGGAAATTCATACTGCCGTCAGCAAAAGGACAATTCTACTGCTCATATTTATACCAGACGTCAACCGGAACCGACAACCCCTCCATCTATTTTGAAAAAAAGAGATAAAAAAAGATACCGAAAAAAGAGGGATCCTATGAAGGTGTCGTGCAGCTCTTCGGAACTTCATTCGGACACGTCTTTTGGTGACTCGGATCGATCATTTGGGACAAGTAGAAATAGAAATATGCCCAATGTTACCAAACCGTCAAATAACGGGGTCACAGAGCCGGGAAAAAACACAGGCGGTATCACTTCAGTGAGCAGAGATTACCCGAGCGTAGATTACCCGAGCGTAGATTACCCGAGCGTAGATTACCCGACTCGCAGCAAAAAGAATAACATGCAATGAAAGGAAAGTATCTTCCTGAACTTATCTGCCTGTGACTTTTCTGGGGATCAGATTGAGGTCCTGGAAAAGGGGTTGAATTTTGTACCTTCTAAAAGTTCTGACTTGTTTGACACGTTGTTTGATATAAACCGTTTTGTGAGAACATTAACCATCAAACGACATTTTTTTGGCTGTATAGAGAATGTGAATGACCAATGTGCTGGAACCTAATGAGTACAGCGCTCTAGATTTCCGTGACCAATGTACACTATTAAATCTGAAAAGAACGACTACTAGAAAGAAATATTCATACTATTTCCACACGCATTTCCAATAAGGACTTTTATCCTGTCAACTCTAGGTTACCATCCATGGATCAATTCCAATCTGTGGTGGAACGAGACCTACTCAAATTGAAGGACACACAATGCCCCAGTCATGACGACAACCTTGCCCCCAGATTACGGCGGCATCATCCACAGCGCGGCATCATCCACAGCGCGGCATCATCCACAGCGCGGCATCACCCACAGCGCGGCATCATCAACAGCGCGGCATCATCCACAGCGCGGCATCATCCACAGCGCGGCATCATCCACAGCGCGGCATCATCCACAGCGCGGCATCATCCACAGCGCGGCATCATCCACAGCGCGGCATCATCCACAGCGCGGCATCATCTACAGTGCGGCATCACATCACATCCACAGCGCGGCATCATCCACAGCGCGGCATCACATCCACAGCGCGGCATCATCCACAGCGCGGCATCATCCACAGCGCGGCATCATCCACAGCGCGGCATCATCTACAGTGCGGCATCACATCACATCCACAGCGCGGCATCATCCACAGCGCGGCATCACATCCACAGCGCGGCATCATCCACAGCGCGGCATCATCCACAGCGCGGCATCATCTACAGTGCGGCATCATCCACAGCGCGGCATCACATCACATCCACAGCGCGGCATCATCCACAGCGCGGCATCATCCACAGCGCGGCATCATCCACAGCGCGGCATCACATCACATCCACAGCGCGGCATCACATCACATCCACAGCGCGGCATCATCCACAGCGCGGCATCATCCACAGCGCGGCATCATCCACAGCGCGGCATCATCCACAGCGCGGCATCATCCACAGCGCGGCATCATCCACAGCGCGGCATCATCCACAGCGCGGCATCATCCACAGCGCGGCATCATCCACAGCGCAGCATCATCCACAGCGCGGCATCACATCACATCCACAGCGCGGCATCATCCACAGCGCGGCATCATCCACAGCGCGGCATCATCCACAGCGCGGCATCACATCACATCCAAAGCGCGGCATCATCCACAGCGCGGCATCATCCACAGCGCGGCATCACATCACATCCACAGCGCGGCATCATCCACAGCGCGGCATCATCCACAGCGCGGCATCATCTACAGTGCGGCATCATCCACAGCGCGGCATCACATCACATCCACAGCGCGGCATCATCCACAGCGCGGCATCATCCACAGCGCGGCATCATCCACAGCGCGGCATCATCCACAGCGCGGCATCATCCACAGCGCGGCATCATCCACAGCGCGGCATCATCTACAGTGCGGCATCATCCACAGCGCGGCATCACATCACATCCACAGCGCGGCATCATCCACAGCGCGGCATCATCCACAGCGCGGCATCATCCACAGCGCGGCATCATCCACAGCGCGGCATCATCCACAGCGCGGCATCATCCACAGAGCGGCATCATCCACAGCGCGGCATCACATCACATCCACAGCGCGGCATCATCCACAGCGCGACATCATCCACAGCGCGGCATCATCTACAGTGCGGCATCATCCACAGCGCGGCATCATCCACAGCGCGGCATCACATCACATCCACAGCGCGGCATCATCCACAGCGCGGCATCATCTACAGCGCGGCATCATCCACAGCGCGGCATCATCCACAGCGCGGCATCATCCACAGCGCGGCATCACATCACATCCACAGCGCGGCATCATCCACAGCGTGGCATCATCCACAGCGCGGCATCATCCACAGCGCGGCATCATCCACAGCGCGGCATCATCCACAGCGTGGCATCACATCACATCCACAGCGCGGCATCATCCACAGCGCAGCATCATCCACAGCGCGGCATCATCTACAGTGCGGCATCATCCACAGCGCGGCATCATCCACAGCGCGGCATCATCCACAGCGCGGCATCATCTACAGTGCGGCATCATCCACAGCGCGGCATCATCCACAGCGCGGCATCATCCACAGCGTGGCATCATCCACAGCGTGGCATCATCCACAGCGCGGCATCATCTACAGTGCGGCATCATCCACAGCGCGGCATCATCCACAGCGCGGCATCATCTACAGCGCGGCATCATCCACAGCGCGGCATCATCCACAGCGCGGCATCATCCACAGCGCGGCATCATCCACAGCGCGGCATCATCCACAGCGCGGCATCAAATCCACAGCGCGGCATCATCCACAGCGCGGCATCATCCACAGCGTGGCATCATCTACAGTGCGGCATCATCCACAGCGTGGCATCATCCACAGCGCGGCATCATCCACAGCGCAGCATCATCATCCACAGCGCGGCATCATCCACAGCGCGGCATCATCCACAGCGCGGCATCATCCACAGCGCGGCATCATCCACAGCGCAGCATCATCCACAGCGCAGCATCACATCACATCCACAGCGCGGCATCATCCTCAGCGCAGCATCATCCTCAGCGCAGAATCATCCTCAGCGCAGCATCATCCACAGCGCAGAATCATCCACAGCGCGGCATCATCCTCAGCGCAGCATCATCCTCAGCGCAGCATCATCCTCAGCGCAGCATCATCCTCAGCGCGGCATCATCCACAGCGCGGCATCATCCACAGCGCGGCATCATCCACAGCGCGGCATCATCCACAGCGCGGCATCATCCACAGCGCGGCATCACATCACATCCACAGCGCGGCATCATCCACAGCGTGGCATCACATCACATCCACAGCGCGGCATCATCCACAGCGCAGCATCATCCACAGCGCGGCATCATCTACAGCGCGGCATCATCCACAGCGCGGCATCATCCACAGCGCGGCATCACATCCACAGCGCGGCATCATCCACAGCGCAGCATCATCCACAGCGCGGCATCATCTACAGTGCGGCATCATCCACAGCGCGGCATCATCCACAGCGCGGCATCATCTACAGTGCGGCATCACATCACATCCACAGCGCGGCATCATCCACAGCGCGGCATCACATCCACAGCGCGGCATCATCCACAGCGCGGCATCATCCACAGCGCGGCATCATCTACAGTGCGGCATCATCCACAGCGCGGCATCATCCACAGCGCGGCATCATCCACAGCGCGGCATCACATCCACAGCGCGGCATCATCCACAGCGCAGCATCATCCACAGCGCGGCATCATCTACAGTGCGGCATCATCCACAGCGCGGCATCATCCACAGCGCGGCATCATCCACAGCGCGGCATCATCCACAGCGCGGCATCATCCACAGCGCGGCATCATCTACAGTGCGGCATCACATCACATCCACAGCGTGGCATCATCCACAGCGCGGCATCATCCACAGCGCGGCATCATCCACAGCGCGGCATCATCTACAGTGCGGCATCACATCACATCCACAGCGCGGCATCATCCACAGCGCGGCATCACATCCACAGCGCGGCATCATCCACAGCGCAGCATCATCCACAGCGCGGCATCATCCACAGCGCGGCATCATCCACAGCGCGGCATCATCTACAGTGCGGCATCACATCACATCCACAGCGCGGCATCATCCACAGCGCGGCATCACATCCACAGCGCGGCATCATCCACAGCGCGGCATCATCCACAGCGCGGCATCATCCACAGCGCGGCATCATCTACAGTGCGGCATCATCCACAGCGCGGCATCATCCACAGCGCGGCATCATCCACAGCGCGGCATCATCCACAGCGCGGCATCACATCCACAGCGCGGCATCATCCACAGCGCAGCATCATCCACAGCGCGGCATCATCTACAGTGCGGCATCATCCACAGCGCGGCATCATCCACAGCGCGGCATCATCCACAGCGCGGCATCATCCACAGCGCGGCATCATCTACAGTGCGGCATCATCCACAGCGCGGCATCACATCACATCCACAGCGCGGCATCATCCACAGCGCGGCATCATCCACAGCGCGGCATCATCCACAGCGCGGCATCACATCACATCCACAGCGCGGCATCATCCACAGCGCGGCATCATCCACAGCGCGGCATCATCCACAGCGCGGCATCATCCACAGCGCGGCATCATCCACAGCGCGGCATCACATCACATCCACAGCGCGGCATCATCCACAGCGCGGCATCATCCACAGCGCGGCATCATCCACAGCGCGGCATCACATCACATCCAAAGCGCAGCATCATCCACAGCGCGGCATCATCCACAGCGCGGCATCACATCACATCCACAGCGCGGCATCATCCACAGCGCGGCATCATCCACAGCGCGGCATCATCTACAGTGCGGCATCATCCACAGCGCAGCATCATCCACAGCGCGGCATCACATCACATCCACAGCGCGGCATCATCCACAGCGCGGCATCATCCACAGCGCGGCATCATCCACAGCGCGGCATCATCCACAGCGCGGCATCATCCACAGCGCGGCATCATCCACAGCGCGGCATCATCCACAGCGCGGCATCATCCACAGCGCGGCATCACATCACATCCACAGCGCGGCATCATCCACAGAGCGGCATCATCCACAGCGCGGCATCACATCACATCCACAGCGCGGCATCATCCACAGAGCGGCATCATCCACAGCGCGACATCATCCACAGCGCGGCATCATCCACAGCGCGGCATCATCCACAGCGCGGCATCATCCACAGCGCGGCATCATCCACAGCGCGGCATCATCCACAGCGCGGCATCATCCACAGCGCGGCATCACATCACATCCACAGCGCGGCATCATCCACAGCGCGACATCATCCACAGCGCGGCATCATCTACAGTGCGGCATCATCCACAGCGCGGCATCATCCACAGCGCGGCATCATCCACAGCGCGGCATCATCCACAGCGCGGCATCATCTACAGCGCGGCATCATCCACAGCGCGGCATCATCCACAGCGCGGCATCATCCACAGCGCGGCATCATCCACAGCGCGGCATCATCCACAGCGCGGCATCAAATCCACAGCGCGGCATCATCCACAGCGCGGCATCATCCACAGCGTGGCATCATCTACAGTGCGGCATCATCCACAGCGTGGCATCATCCACAGCGCGGCATCATCCACAGCGCGGCATCACATCACATCCACAGCGCGGCATCATCCACAGCGTGGCATCATCCACAGCGCGGCATCATCCACAGCGCGGCATCATCCACAGCGCAGCATCATCCACAGCGCGGCATCACATCACATCCACAGCGCGGCATCATCCTCAGCGCAGCATCACATCACATCCACAGCGCGGCATCATCCTCAGCGCAGCATCATCCTCAGCGCAGAATCATCCTCAGCGCAGCATCATCCACAGCGCAGAATCATCCACAGCGCGGCATCATCCACAGCGCGGCATCATCCTCAGCGCAGCATCATCCACAGCGCAGAATCATCCACAGCGCGGCATCATCCTCAGCGCAGCATCATCCTCAGCGCAGCATCATCCTCAGCGCAGCATCATCCACAGCGCGGCATCATCCACAGCGCGGCATCATCCACAGCGCGGCATCATCCACAGCGCGGCATCATCCACAGCGCGGCATCACATCACATCCACAGCGCGGCATCATCCACAGCGTGGCATCACATCACATCCACAGCGCGGCATCATCCACAGCGTGGCATCACATCACATCCACAGCGCGGCATCATCCACAGCGCAGCATCATCCACAGCGCGGCATCATCTACAGTGCGGCATCATCCACAGCGCGGCATCATCCACAGCGCGGCATCACATCCACAGCGCGGCATCATCCACAGCGCAGCATCATCCACAGCGCGGCATCATCTACAGTGCGGCATCATCCACAGCGCGGCATCATCCACAGCGCGGCATCATCCACAGCGCGGCATCATCTACAGTGCGGCATCACATCACATCCACAGCGCGGCATCATCCACAGCGCGGCATCACATCCACAGCGCGGCATCATCCACAGCGCAGCATCATCCACAGCGCGGCATCATCTACAGTGCGGCATCATCCACAGCGCGGCATCATCCACAGCGCGGCATCATCCACAGCGCGGCATCATCCACAGCGCGGCATTATCCACAGCGCGGCATCATCCACAGCGCGGCATCATCCACAGCGCGGCATCATCCACAGCGCGGCATCACATCACATCCACAGCGCGGCATCATCCTCAGCGCAGCATCATCCTCAGCGCAGCATCATCCACAGCGCGGCATCATCTACAGCGCGGCATCATCCACAGCGCGGCATCACATCACATCCACAGCGCGGCATCATCCACAGCGCGGCATCACATCCACAGCGCGGCATCATCCACAGCGCGGCATCATCCACAGCTCGGCATCATCCACAGCTCGGCATCATCCACAGCTCGGCATCATCCCAGCGCGGCATCACATCACATCCACAGCGCGGCATCATCCACAGCGCGGCATCACATCACATCCACAGCGCGGCATCATCCACAGCGCGGCATCATCCACAGCGCGGCATCATCTACAGTGCGGCATCATCCACAGCGCGGCATCATCCACAGCGCGGCATCATCCACAGCGCGGCATCATCCACAGCGCGGCATCATCCACAGCGCGGCATCACATCACATCCACAGCGCGGCATCATCCACAGCGCGGCATCATCCACAGCGCGGCATCATCTACAGCGCGGCATCATCCACAGCGCGGCATCATCCACAGCGCGGCATCATCCACAGCGCGGCATCATCCACAGCGCGGCATCACATCACATCCACAGCGCGGCATCATCCACAGCGCGGCATCACATCACATCCACAGCGCGGCATCATCCACAGCGCGGCATCACATCACATCCACAGCGCGGCATCATCCACAGCGCGGCATCACATCACATCCACAGCGCAGCATCATCCACAGCGCGGCATCACATCACATCCACAGCGCGGCATCATCCACAGCGCGGCATCATCCACAGCGCGGCATCATCCTCAGCGCGGCATCATCCACAGCGCGGCATCATCCACAGCGCGGCATCATCCACAGCGCGGCATCATCCACAGCGCGGCATCATCCACAGCGCGGCATCACATCACATCCAAAGCGCGGCATCATCCACAGCGCGGCATCATCCACAGCGCGGCATCACATCACATCCACAGCGCGGCATCATCCACAGCGCGGCATCATCCACAGCGCGGCATCATCTACAGTGCGGCATCATCCACAGCGCGGCATCACATCACATCCACAGCGCGGCATCATCCACAGCGCGGCATCATCCACAGCGCGGCATCATCCACAGCGCGGCATCATCCACAGCGCGGCATCATCCACAGCGCGGCATCATCCACAGCGCGGCATCATCTACAGTGCGGCATCATCCACAGCGCGGCATCACATCACATCCACAGCGCGGCATCATCCACAGCGCGGCATCATCCACAGCGCGGCATCATCCACAGCGCGGCATCATCCACAGCGCGGCATCATCCACAGCGCGGCATCACATCACATCCACAGCGCGGCATCATCCACAGCGCGGCATCATCCACAGCGCGGCATCATCCACAGCGCGGCATCATCTACAGTGCGGCATCATCCACAGCGCAGCATCATCCACAGCGCGGCATCACATCACATCCACAGTGCGGCATCATCCACAGCGTGGCATCATCCACAGCGCGGCATCATCCACAGCGCAGCATCATCCACAGCGCGGCATCACATCACATCCACAGCGTGGCATCATCCACAGCGCGGCATCATCCACAGCGCGGCATCATCCACAGCGCGGCATCACATCACATCCAAAGCGCAGCATCATCCACAGCGCGGCATCATCCACAGCGCGGCATCATCCACAGCGCGGCATCACATCACATCCACAGCGCGGCATCATCCACAGCGCGGCATCATCCACAGCGCGGCATCATCCACAGCGCGGCATCATCCACAGCGCGGCATCATCCACAGCGCGGCATCATCTACAGCGCGGCATCATCCACAGCGCGGCATCACATCACATCCACAGCGCGGCATCATCCACAGCGCGGCATCACATCACATCCACAGCGCGGCATCATCCACAGCGCGGCATCACATCACATCCACAGCGCGGCATCATCCACAGCGCGGCATCACATCACATCCACAGCGCGGCATCATCCACAGCGCGGCATCACATCACATCCAAAGCGCAGCATCATCCACAGCGCGGCATCATCCACAGCGCGGCATCATCCACAGCGCGGCATCATCCACAGCGCGGCATCATCCACAGCGCGGCATCACATCACATCCACAGCGCGGCATCATCCACAGCGCGGCATCATCCACAGCGCGGCATCATCCACAGCGCGGCATCATCTACAGTGCGGCATCATCCACAGCGCAGCATCATCCACAGCGCGGCATCACATCACATCCACAGCGCGGCATCATCCACAGCGTGGCATCATCCACAGCGCGGCATCATCCACAGCGCAACATCATCCACAGCGCGGCATCACATCACATCCACAGCGCGGCATCATCCACAGCGCGGCATCATCCACAGCGCGGCATCACATCACATCCACAGCGCGGCATCATCCACAGCGCGGCATCATCCACAGCGCGGCATCATCCACAGCGCGGCATCATCCACAGCGCGGCATCATCCACAGCGCGGCATCATCTACAGCGCGGCATCATCCACAGCGCGGCATCATCCACAGCGCGGCATCATCCACAGCGCGGCATCATCCACAGCGCGGCATCACATCACATCCACAGCGCGGCATCATCCACAGCGCGGCATCATCCACAGCGCAGCATCATCCACAGCGCGGCATCACATCACATCCACAGCGCGGCATCATCCACAGCGCGGCATCATCCACAGCGCGGCATCATCCTCAGCGCGGCATCATCCACAGCGCGGCATCATCCACAGCGCGGCATCATCCACAGCGCGGCATCATCCACAGCGCGGCATCACCCACAGCGCGGCATCACCCACAGCGCGGCATCATCCACAGCGCGGCATCATCCACAGCGCGGCATCATCCACAGCGCGGCATCATCCACAGCGCGGCATCACATCACATCCACAGCGCGGCATCACCCACAGCGCGGCATCATCCTCAGCGCGGCATCATCCTCAGCGCGGCATCACCCACAGCGCGGCATCATCCACAGCGCGGCATCATCCACAGCGCGGCATCATCCACAGCGCGGCATCACATCACATCCACAGCGCGGCATCATCCACAGCGCGACATCATCCACAGCGCGGCATCATCTACAGTGCGGCATCATCCACAGCGCGGCATCATCCACAGCGCGGCATCATCCACAGCGCGGCATCATCCACAGCGCGGCATCATCTACAGCGCGGCATCATCCACAGCGCGGCATCATCCACAGCGCGGCATCATCCACAGCGCGGCATCATCCACAGCGCGGCATCATCCACAGCGCGGCATCAAATCCACAGCGCGGCATCATCCACAGCGCGGCATCATCCACAGCGTGGCATCATCTACAGTGCGGCATCATCCACAGCGTGGCATCATCCACAGCGCGGCATCATCCACAGCGCGGCATCACATCACATCCACAGCGCGGCATCATCCACAGCGTGGCATCATCCACAGCGCGGCATCATCCACAGCGCGGCATCATCCACAGCGCAGCATCATCCACAGCGCGGCATCACATCACATCCACAGCGCGGCATCATCCTCAGCGCAGCATCACATCACATCCACAGCGCGGCATCATCCTCAGCGCAGCATCATCCTCAGCGCAGAATCATCCTCAGCGCAGCATCATCCACAGCGCAGAATCATCCACAGCGCGGCATCATCCACAGCGCGGCATCATCCTCAGCGCAGCATCATCCACAGCGCAGAATCATCCACAGCGCGGCATCATCCTCAGCGCAGCATCATCCTCAGCGCAGCATCATCCTCAGCGCAGCATCATCCACAGCGCGGCATCATCCACAGCGCGGCATCATCCACAGCGCGGCATCATCCACAGCGCGGCATCATCCACAGCGCGGCATCACATCACATCCACAGCGCGGCATCATCCACAGCGTGGCATCACATCACATCCACAGCGCGGCATCATCCACAGCGTGGCATCACATCACATCCACAGCGCGGCATCATCCACAGCGCAGCATCATCCACAGCGCGGCATCATCTACAGTGCGGCATCATCCACAGCGCGGCATCATCCACAGCGCGGCATCACATCCACAGCGCGGCATCATCCACAGCGCAGCATCATCCACAGCGCGGCATCATCTACAGTGCGGCATCATCCACAGCGCGGCATCATCCACAGCGCGGCATCATCCACAGCGCGGCATCATCTACAGTGCGGCATCACATCACATCCACAGCGCGGCATCATCCACAGCGCGGCATCACATCCACAGCGCGGCATCATCCACAGCGCAGCATCATCCACAGCGCGGCATCATCTACAGTGCGGCATCATCCACAGCGCGGCATCATCCACAGCGCGGCATCATCCACAGCGCGGCATCATCCACAGCGCGGCATTATCCACAGCGCGGCATCATCCACAGCGCGGCATCATCCACAGCGCGGCATCATCCACAGCGCGGCATCACATCACATCCACAGCGCGGCATCATCCTCAGCGCAGCATCATCCTCAGCGCAGCATCATCCACAGCGCGGCATCATCTACAGCGCGGCATCATCCACAGCGCGGCATCACATCACATCCACAGCGCGGCATCATCCACAGCGCGGCATCACATCCACAGCGCGGCATCATCCACAGCGCGGCATCATCCACAGCTCGGCATCATCCACAGCTCGGCATCATCCACAGCTCGGCATCATCCCAGCGCGGCATCACATCACATCCACAGCGCGGCATCATCCACAGCGCGGCATCACATCACATCCACAGCGCGGCATCATCCACAGCGCGGCATCATCCACAGCGCGGCATCATCTACAGTGCGGCATCATCCACAGCGCGGCATCATCCACAGCGCGGCATCATCCACAGCGCGGCATCATCCACAGCGCGGCATCATCCACAGCGCGGCATCACATCACATCCACAGCGCGGCATCATCCACAGCGCGGCATCATCCACAGCGCGGCATCATCTACAGCGCGGCATCATCCACAGCGCGGCATCATCCACAGCGCGGCATCATCCACAGCGCGGCATCATCCACAGCGCGGCATCACATCACATCCACAGCGCGGCATCATCCACAGCGCGGCATCACATCACATCCACAGCGCGGCATCATCCACAGCGCGGCATCACATCACATCCACAGCGCGGCATCATCCACAGCGCGGCATCACATCACATCCACAGCGCAGCATCATCCACAGCGCGGCATCACATCACATCCACAGCGCGGCATCATCCACAGCGCGGCATCATCCACAGCGCGGCATCATCCACAGCGCGGCATCATCCACAGCGCGGCATCATCCACAGCGCGGCATCATCCACAGCGCGGCATCACATCACATCCACAGCGCGGCATCATCCACAGCGCGGCATCATCCACAGCGCGGCATCATCCACAGCGCAGCATCATCCACAGCGCGGCATCACATCACATCCACAGTGCGGCATCATCCACAGCGTGGCATCATCCACAGCGCGGCATCATCCACAGCGCAGCATCATCCACAGCGCGGCATCACATCACATCCACAGCGTGGCATCATCCACAGCGCGGCATCATCCACAGCGCGGCATCATCCACAGCGCGGCATCACATCACATCCAAAGCGCAGCATCATCCACAGTGCGGCATCATCCACAGCGCGGCATCATCCACAGCGCAGCATCATCCACAGCGCGGCATCACATCACATCCACAGCGTGGCATCATCCACAGCGCGGCATCATCCACAGCGCGGCATCATCCACAGCGCGGCATCACATCACATCCACAGCGCGGCATCATCCACAGCGCGGCATCATCCACAGCGCGGCATCATCCACAGCGCGGCATCATCCACAGCGCGGCATCATCCACAGCGCGGCATCATCTACAGCGCGGCATCATCCACAGCGCGGCATCACATCACATCCACAGCGCGGCATCATCCACAGCGCGGCATCACATCACATCCACAGCGCGGCATCATCCACAGCGCGGCATCACATCACATCCACAGCGCGGCATCATCCACAGCGCGGCATCACATCACATCCACAGCGCGGCATCATCCACAGCGCGGCATCACATCACATCCAAAGCGCAGCATCATCCACAGCGCGGCATCATCCACAGCGCGGCATCATCCACAGCGCGGCATCATCCACAGCGCGGCATCATCCACAGCGCGGCATCACATCACATCCACAGCGCGGCATCATCCACAGCGCGGCATCATCCACAGCGCGGCATCATCCACAGCGCGGCATCATCTACAGTGCGGCATCATCCACAGCGCAGCATCATCCACAGCGCGGCATCACATCACATCCACAGCGCGGCATCATCCACAGCGTGGCATCATCCACAGCGCGGCATCATCCACAGCGCAACATCATCCACAGCGCGGCATCACATCACATCCACAGCGCGGCATCATCCACAGCGCGGCATCATCCACAGCGCGGCATCACATCACATCCACAGCGCGGCATCATCCACAGCGCGGCATCATCCACAGCGCGGCATCATCCACAGCGCGGCATCATCCACAGCGCGGCATCATCCACAGCGCGGCATCATCTACAGCGCGGCATCATCCACAGCGCGGCATCATCCACAGCGCGGCATCATCCACAGCGCGGCATCATCCACAGCGCGGCATCACATCACATCCACAGCGCGGCATCATCCACAGCGCGGCATCATCCACAGCGCAGCATCATCCACAGCGCGGCATCACATCACATCCACAGCGCGGCATCATCCACAGCGCGGCATCATCCACAGCGCGGCATCATCCTCAGCGCGGCATCATCCACAGCGCGGCATCATCCACAGCGCGGCATCATCCACAGCGCGGCATCATCCACAGCGCGGCATCACCCACAGCGCGGCATCACCCACAGCGCGGCATCATCCACAGCGCGGCATCATCCACAGCGCGGCATCATCCACAGCGCGGCATCATCCACAGCGCGGCATCATCCACAGCGCGGCATCATCCACAGCGCGGCATCACATCACATCCACAGCGCGGCATCACCCACAGCGCGGCATCATCCTCAGCGCGGCATCATCCTCAGCGCGGCATCACCCACAGCGCGGCACGCTCACTTACTTACACTATACACTTATATAGAGGCTTGAATAAGTGATCGGATGATCGCTTGTTCAAGCCAAAAGGTGGAAAATATGTGAAAGTAAAAAAAAAAAGATTCAATATTTTTATAATATAATTAAATAAATAAATAAAATAAAGTCCCATAATCTCCCCAGTAACACATAAAATGCAAATAAAGTAAATAAAACACAAAAACACACGAAAAATGTACATATTTGGTATCACCGCGTCCGTATTAATCTGTACAATAAATCTAAATCAATATTGAACCCGCTCGGTGAACGATGAAAAAAAAAAACTACGAAAAACTCCCCATAATATACAATTTTTCATCAAATACCATCACAAAAAATGTTCTAAAAAGTGATCAAAAAAAGTTACGTTCCCTAATATGAAACGACTGAAAAAGTTATGGCCCTGAAAAGTTGTCAATAGTAAAAACAATGCGATTTTCTCCAATATTGGTTTTGCTCAGGAAAATTGAGCAAAAATAAGAAAAACGATATAAATGAAGAATCAGCGTAACCGTAGTAACCAGAGGATATAGATAAATTATTATTTTTATGTTACGGTGAGCGGGGGGGGGGGGGGAATGCTAACAATCCAAAATAAAAATTGATGATTTTGTTTGTGTCCCCCTTGAAATAGTTAATAAAATCTCATGAATAAGCTTTAGACTCCCAAAATAAATTATCTATACATTGTATCTCATCCCGTACATAATAAGCCTCATATGTTCACATTACCAAAAAAATAAATATGTATAGGTCGTACAATGTGACAATACAAATCTGCTGTACATGGCGCCTCCATTCATCCTATCCCCGGCCGTGCGCCCCCCGTACAGCAGTCACCACCACATGTGGGGGATCAGCACTCGGGAGGAATTGGGCATCAAGCGTTGCAGTGCGTTTCATCATTTAATTTATTCTGAAAATGTCAGTTTTGGCCTAAATGAATGTATTTCCAAAAAAATTCCATAGTTTCTAAATCGCAGGTCCATATTTTTTAACCCATGTGAAACACTTAAAGGGTTAATGGACTTAATAGAAGTTGTGTTACATACGTTGAGGGGTCACGTTTCTATAGTGGGGTCATTTATGGGGTGTTACTATTATTTAGGCCTCGGTCACTTGGAAGCCGAGTTTTCCCTCAAAATGTGAGTTATGGCAATTTTCATGAAAATAAGAAAAATGTCACCTAAAGTTCTGCGCCTCATAACATCCTAAAAATATGACCGGAAGCATAAATTATCATCCCAACATAAAGCAGATATTCCGGAAATGTAATTTATCAAACTTTTTGGGTAGTTTTACTTCCTGTCTGGAAAGCAGAACATTTCAAACTTGGAAAATGGAAGAATTTTGCCAAATTTTCACTTTTTTTCAGAACAAAACGCAAAACTTATCACTTAAATGTTATAACTAACATGAAGTACAATGTGTCACGAGAAAACATTCTCAAAATCACCGGGAAGTTATAACCAATTATCGTGAGACAGAAATCGAGTCTGGTCATTGAGCTGAAAACTAGTGTGGGTGATAAGGGGTTAAAATCAAACAAAAATGTTATTATCAAATGGCGGATGAAGGGGGTAAGGTTGTCGCTCTTGACAGAGATTGATGTAAATCCATAGCTGTGGATATGTTGGGGGATAGACATACTTATAGAAAATGACACAGTGACCCCACACCAAAGCAACTCAAAAACATTGTACAAGAAGCCATAGACATAGGTATCACTCCAGACAATCCCCTGCGCCCCAATAACCCCATCGTTCCCGTATTTCATGGGTTACC
This sequence comes from Engystomops pustulosus, assembly GCF_040894005.1. Taxonomy (NCBI): domain Eukaryota; kingdom Metazoa; phylum Chordata; class Amphibia; order Anura; family Leptodactylidae; genus Engystomops; species Engystomops pustulosus. Next base: position 117,759 of record NW_027285029.1, on the reverse strand, counting down.
GAAAGAACCCCCCCCCCCCCCCCCCCTCAGACCAATTATTTCCGGATTTGGGTCTGTTAATGAGAGACTCTGTGAATGGGCAGATGATTTATTACAACCTTTAGTCATAACGCTCCCGGGTTACCTGAAAGACAGCAAGGAGGGGCTCAGGATATTGGGGCATTTGTGTGGAAGGATCATTATGTTTGGGTGTCTTGTCATGTCGCTGCTTTGTACAGTTGAATACCACATCATCTGCACAAACACAGTCTGTATTCTGTCCAATTGTGCGGATTCATTGTTGATGCCACCAAGTTTCTGCTTTCCCACAATTATTTTACATTTGATGGAACCTTTTTTCTCCAAACGAGGGGGTGGCCAATGGGGGAACGTTTCTCGCCCTCATTGATGAACCTCTTCATGTCATGGTGGGAGGAAGAATTCATTTATTCAGATGGGAATGTTTTTGGCGACAGCATTGTCTGCTACGGGCGGGACATCGACGACATACTGCTTGTGTGCTCGGGACATGTGCCGTCCGTGCCAGACTTTGTTGCTTACATTAATAACAATAATGTCAATTTAAATTTCACATATAATGTGGCCAGAACTAGGATAGCCTTCCTGGATCCTTCACAAGGCAAGATAGTATCCACCTTGTACAACAACAGCAGGAAATACTAACGCATCCAGTAATCATCCTGCCCTCACAGTCAAAGCCTCCCTGTAGGGGAATTTACCAGATTAAAGAGAGCGTGCTCAGACCAGAAGGACTTTGCATTAAGTGCCAGATTATCCACCAGGAATTATCCGAGATGGATGGTACAAAGAGGCTTTGAGATAGGGAACCGCAAGAACTGCTCCGCCATGTTGACCTCTGATAAATCTAGCAATTTTAACAACTCCATGGTAACCTTTTCAACCCAATACAGCACCGGTTTTGATCAGGTAGTTAATATTCTTAAAAAAACCTCCCAATACTTTATCAAGATGACAAACTCAATGCTATCCTGAAGAGTGGGTGCAGATTTGTGTCCATACTTTCCCCGAGTTTGTTCATTAGTGACAATTCGGGTGGAAGGACACGGTTGGATACCAAGGGATTTTTTCGCTGTGGAACATCTCGTTGTAATGTCTGTACTTATTCTATACGTGCAGACCACGTACGGATGGCACACACAGATACCCAATAAAGACATTCATCAATTGTGACACAACCTGGGCTGTGTACATGATAGACTGTACGGCATGCAGAGTCTACTATGTGGGTCCCACTACCCGCAAACTGAAAATCAGAATAGCGGAACATTTGAGAAATAGCACAAAAATTTATCGTGTAACATGTCAGGCGCATCCAGACATTTTGTTAGCGGGGGGGACACATCCACTTTTCGTTTCCGTGGGATAGAAAAAATTCTTCCCCCAAGGAGAGGAGGCAATAGAAGGAGGATTCTATTACAAAGAGAAGTTTTCTGGATCTTCAGGTTAGGCACACGATTCCCAACCGGTCTAAATTTTAGAACAGACTTCTCATACTTTTACTAATTGGTCCACTTCTAAGTCGCCTTAATGTTCTCATACTTTTACTAATCGATTCATATCCAATAGTACGGCAGCGGCTGATGGCGGCGATTCGCCCGCCCTATGGTGTCTCATCATTGCCAGTGGTCGGACACCTCGGGGGGGTGATACGTTGCCTTCGGTTGTTGTGAGTCCCTCTTTTCGTCATTTCATTATGCCATCGAACGAGGAATTTTGCTTCCGAAATACATTTTGTAATTGAAGTACCTTTTTTACTATTGTACTAACATGTTTGAACCTTTTTGTATATCTACTTGAAATTTTGTATTCCTGTATGAATATTGCATGATATTTATCATTATATGGGGAGAAGTTATTGCATTTTGTTTCTCCTCTCGCCCCTTTGATGATGTGGTGCATCACATGACACACACACCCTCATTCTATGATTGGTGGATGTTTCCTTTAAATTTGTAATGTGATTTATTGTTTCTATGCCATGACTAAGGGCACAAGTTGCCCGAAACGCGTCGGCGTTTACCTACCAACCCTACTATGCTTTTAATTCATTTGGAATAAAGATATTGATTTTATGGAAGTGCCGCGATCCACTCTTATTACGATTAATCGTCTTAGCTACCTTCAAACCCTTATCCTGAGAACGCTCTGACCACACTCTCCTCTCCTTATCAATCGTATGGAGGTCTATGACACCAATGACCATATGTCAACATATGAATTAGCACATATCTTCTCCTTAACTTCCATATCTAAATGAGATCCCAAGGGGCTAACTGCACAAAAAACTTTATGAACGCCCGGGGGAGGGAGAGGGGGATGGGACAGGGAAGGCGCAGGCACTGGAAACGGTGCCGCTGAATCAGGGAATTTATTCAACAATTGCTTCATTGACAATAAAATCTCAAACCCCACATTATTCCCCTGCTCTCCAGCAACCCAAGCATTGGTAAACGTAAACTCACCAGCCGCTGCACCAGGAGGAACCGCTGGCGACGCATTCACTGCTGGAACCACCGGAGCTGAAACCAGGCCGCCGCCCCTGGAAGACCTACTGCGCCCCCACTTTTGCCGTACACGTCCACGTCTACCCTGTTCATGGCAATACACCACAGAGCCGCAGCACGTCCGCCTGCGGGCATCCCGGGCGGGCGAGGATGATGAAGACCTGTTGCCCCTCCCTCCCGTGGCTGGCTATACTGATGCTGGCTGACATTCCAGGGGCATAGGAAATGAAGGAACCGGAGGAAATGGTATTTTAAAAGTCTTCCCAATCCCAGCTGGGGGAGGGGGAGTAGCCCCTATTACTGATGGTGAGGGAGGAACCGTCACCTGCCCAGCATTAGCCTGCGGTAGTGACTCCTCCGGTAGTGCTACAGCTTGCAAAGGGGCAGATGGGGGCATATCCTGTGACACAGAGGAAGTATCCTCTGAAGAAGAAGAGCTATGATGACCACCCATGATACCTGGCAGCCCCACGTGGGAACCGCTTGAAGACACCGCTACAGGAAGGGAGGAGGCGCTGGAAGACACCACTACAGGAAGGGAGGAGGCGCTGGAAGACACCACTACAGGAAGGGAGGAGACGCTGGAAGACGGCGCTACAGGAAGGGAGGAGGCGCTGGAAGACGCCGCTACAGGAAGGAGGCGCTGGAAGACGCCGCTGCAGGAAGGGAGGAGGCACTGGAAGACGCCGCTACAGTAAGGGAGGAGGCGCTGGAAGACACCGCTACAGGAAGGGAGGAGGCGCTGGAAGACACCGCTACAGGAAGGGAGGAGGCGCTGGAAGACACCACTACAGGAAGGGACGAGGCGCTGGAAGACGCCGCTACAGGAAGGGAGGAGGCGCTGGAAGACACCACTACAGGAAGGGAGGAGGCGCTGGAAGACGCCGCTACAGAAAGGGAGGAGGCGCTGGAAGACGGCGCTACAGGAAGGGAGGAGGCACTGGAAGACGCCGCTACAGGAAGGGAGGAGGCGCTGGAAGACACCACTACAGGAAGGGAGGAGGCGCTGGAAGACGCCGCTACAGGAAAGGAGGAGGCGCTGGAAGACGCCGCTACAGGAAGGGAGGAGGCACTGGAAGACGCCGCTACAGGAAGGGAGGAGGCGCTGGAAGACGCCGCTACAGGAAAGGAGGAGGCGCTGGAAGACGCCGCTACAGGAAGGGAGGAGGCACTGGAAGACGCCGCTACAGGAAGGGAGGAGGCGCTGGAAGACACCACTACAGGACGGGAGGAGGCGCTTGCTGCACCGAGCAGCTGAATTACTGATTGCCTGAAAGTAGAACTCCTGGGCTGAACAGGGGAGGGGGCTGTAACCCGGTGCACTGACTCCGCCTCCTGGCGTGTGCTCACAGCTGACACTGCTGATAATGATTCAGGTGCCGCTGACCGCGCACGAACATTCCTCCCACAACCCCGAGTTGCGGCCGCCGGGGTAAGCCTGTTAGGCGGCCACAACACTTTACCCAAGCGAAGACTTAACCCAGCAGCTTTAGCTGATGAGTTCACCCCAGGAGGAGAAAAAAGCTCCGCTAACCATCCGGTGCTCTCCTGTTGTATGTGGGCTCTAAGAGCCGCTAACAGTTGGTCGCCCATCACAAATACCTGGCACGGACCCAGGACACAAACACCCTTACTCGCTTACCTATCACTGCTTCCAGGCGCGGGAAGAGACCTAAGGAAAGGGGGGGGTGGAGTTATAAAGGGGAAGGAGAAGGGGGGGAGGGAGGGTGGAGGAGCGCAAGCACCCCCCCTTAAAGTGCAATCGCACATTTCAAGGTACCCTGTTACCAATACCACCCCCAGTCAGAGGGTACCCTCCCTAATCAGTCGGGGGTCCCTTACAGCTTCAAAAATCTAGTTATTAGTGCACTCTATTCACAGACAGGAGCAGCTTCACAATTTACGTTTAGTGCACAGTATTCACAGACAGGAGTAGCTTCATAATCTAGGTATTAGTGCACACTATTCACTTACAGGAACAGCTTCAAAAATCTAGGTGTTAGTGCACTCTATTTACTGACAGAAGCCGCATTACAATCTATGTATTAGTTCACACTATTAAATGACAAGCCCAGCTTCACAATCTAGGTATTGTTTGCTATTCACTGAAAAAAGTAAAGTTACAATCTAGGTATTAGTGCACAATCTTCACTATCAGGAACAGGTTCACAATCTAGGTATTATTGTTTGCTATTCTCTAACAGGACCAGCTTCACAATTTAAGTATTAGTGCACACTATTCTCTTAACAGGAGCAGCTTCACAATTCATGAATTCGTGCTAACTATTCACTAACAAGAACAGCTTTACAATCTAGGTATTATTGCACATTACTGACAGGAGCAGTATTACAATCTAGGTATTAGTGGACACTATTCACAGACAGGAGCTGCATTACAATCTAGATATTAGTGCACACTATCCACTAACAGTAACAGCTTCAAAAATCTAGGTATTTCTGCACATTATTCACTAACAGGAGCAGCTTTAAATTCTAGGTATTAGTGCACACTCTGCACTGACAGGAGCAGTGTTACAATATAGGTATTAGTGCACACTTTTCAATAACAGGAGCAGCTTCACAATCTAGGTATTAGTGCACACTGTTCACTAACAGGAGCAACTTCACAAATTACGTGTTAGTGCACACTATTCTCTGACAGGAGCAGCGTTACAAACTAGGTATTAGTGCACACTATTCACTGACAGAAGCAGCTTTACAATCTAGTTATTCGTGCACAATGTTCACTTTAAGGAGCAGCTTCACAATTTAAGTATTAGTTCACACTATTCACTAACTGGAGCAGCATAACAAACTAGGTATTAGTGTTTGCTATTCACTGAAAAGAGTAAAGTTACTATCTAGCTATTAGTGCACACTATTCACTAACAGAAACAGATTCACAATCTAGGTGTTAGTGCACACTACTGACAGGAGCAGTATTAAAATCTTAGTATAAATGCGCACCATTCACTGACAGGAGTTGCATTACAATCTAGGTATTAGTGCACACTATTCACAGACAGGAACAGCTTCAAAAATCTAGATATTAGTGCACTCTATTCACTGGAAGGAGCAGCTTCACAATTTACGTTTAGTGCACAGTATCCACTGGTATGAGCAGCTTTAAAATCTAGGTATTGGTGCACATTATTTACTAACAGGAACAGTTTCACAATGTAGGTATTAGTGTACACTATTCACTAACAGGAGCAGCTTCATAATCTAGGTATTAGTGCACACTATTCACAGACAGGAGCAGCTTCATAATCTAGGTATTAGTGCACACTATTCACAGACAGGAGCAGCATTACTATCTAGGTATTAGTGCACACTCTTCACTGATAGAAGCAGCATTGCAATCTAGGTATTAGTGCATACTATTTACTGACAAGACCAGCTTTACAATTTACGTTTAGTGCACAGTATTCACTGACAGGGGCAGCTTTACAATCTAGGTATTAGTGCACACTATTCACTGATAGAAGCAGTTTTACAATCTAGATATTAGTGCACTCTATTTACTGACAGGAGCAGCATTACAATCCAGGTATTAGTTCAGACTATTCACAAAAAGGAACAGTTTCACAATCTAGGTATTAGTGCACACTATTCACTGACAGGAACAGCTTCACATTCTAGGTATTAATGAACACTATAGACTAATAGGAGCAGCTTCACAATCTAATTTCTAGTGCACACTATTCACCAACAGTAACAGCTTCACAATCTTGGTATTAGTGCACAATATTCACTGACAGGAGCAGTGGTGCACAGACAGAGGAATCGCACGTATAGTGAGAGCAGACGGAGGAAACGCACTTATAGTGAGGGCAGACGGAGGAATCGCACTTATAGTGAGAGCAGACGGAGGAAACGCACTTATAAAGAGAGCAGACGGAGGAAACGCACTTATAAAGAGAGCAGACGGAGGAAACGCACTTATAGTGAGAGCAGACAGAGGAAACGCACTTATAGTGAGGGCAGATTAGGAAACGCACTTATAGTGAGAGCAGACGGAGGAACCGCACTTATAGTGAGAGCAGACATAGGAAACGCGCTTATAGTGAGAGCAGACGGAGGAAACGCACTTATAGTGAGAGAAAACGGAGGAATCGCACTTATAGTGAGAGCAGACGGAGGAAACGCGATTATAGTGAGAGCAGACGGAGAAAACGCACTTATAGTGAGAGCAGACGGAGGAATCGCACTTATAGTGAGAGCAGACGGAGGAAACGCACTTATAGTGAGAGCAGACGGAGGAATCGCACTTATAGTGAGGGCAGACGGAGGAATCGCACTTATAGTGAGGGCAGACTGAGGAAACGCACTTATAGTGAGGGCAGACTGAGGAAACGCACTTATAGTGAGAGCAGACGGAGGAAACGCAATTATAGTGAGAGCAGACGGAGGAAACGCACTTATAGTGAGAGCAGACGGAGGAAACGCACTTATAGTGAGGGCAGACGGAGGAAACGCACTTATAGTGAGGGCAGACTGAGGAAACGCACTTATAGTGAGAGAAGCCAGAGAAAACGCACTTATAGTGAGAGCAGACGGAGGAATCGCACTTATAGTGAGAGCAGACGGAGGAAACGCACTTATAGTGAGAGCAGAAGGAGGAAACGCAATTATAGTGAGAGCAGAAGGAGGAAACACACTTATAGTGAGAGCAGACGGAGGAAACGCACTTATAGTGAGGGCAGACGGAGGAAACGCACTTATAGTGAGGGCAGACTGAGGAAACGCACTTATAGTGAGAGCAGACGGAGGAATCGCACTTATAGTGAGAGCAGACGGAGGAATCGCACTTATAGTGAGGGCAGATGGAGGAAACGCACTTATAGTGAGGGCAGACTGAGGAAACGCACTTATAGTGATAGCAGACGGAGGAATCGCACTTATAGTGAGAGCAGACGGAGGAAACGCACTTATAGTGAGAGCAGACAGAGGAAACGCACTTATAGTGAGAGCAGACGGAGGAATCGCACTTATAGTGAGACAAGACAGAGGAAACGCGATTATAGTGAGAGCAGACAGAGAAAACGCACTTATAGTGAGAGCAGACGGAGGAATCGCACTTATAGTGAGAGCAGACGGAGGAAACACACTTATAGTGAGAGCAGACGGAGGAATCGCTCTTATAGTGAGAGCAGACGGAGGAAACACACTTATAGTGAGAGCAGACGGAGGAAACGCACTTATAGTGAGAGCAGACGGAGGAAACGCACTTATAGTGAGGGCAGACGGAGGAATCGCACTTATAGTGAGAGCAGACGGAGGAAACGCACTTATAAAGAGAGCAGACGGAGGAAACGCACTTATAGTGAGAGCAGACAGAGGAAACGCACTTATAGTGAGGGCAGATTAGGAAACGCACTTATAGTGAGAGCAGACGGAGGAAACGCACTTATAGTGAGAGCAGACATAGGAAACGCGATTATAGTGCGAGCAGACGGAGGAATCGCTCTTATAGTGAGAGCAGACAGAGGAACCGCAGTTATAGTGAGGGCAGACGGAGGAAACGCACTTACAGTGAGAGCAGACGGAGGAAACGCACTTATAGTGAGAGAAAACGGAGGAATCGCACTTATAGTGAGAGCAGAAGGAGGAAACGCGATTATAGTGAGAGCAGACGGAGAAAACGCACTTATAGTGAGAGCAGACGGAGGAATCGCACTTATAGTGAGAGCAGACGGAGGAAACAAACTTATAGTGAGAGCAGACGGAGGAAACGCAATTATAGTGAGAGCAGACGGAGGAAACGCGCTTATAGTGAGAGCAGACGGAGGAAACGCACTTATAGTGAGGGCAGACGGAGGAAACGCACTTATAGTGAGGGCAGACTGAGGAAACGCACTTATAGTGAGAGCAGACGAAGGAAACGCACTTATAGTGAGAGCAGACGGAGGAAACGCACTTATAGTGAGGGCAGACGGAGGAATCGCACTTATAGTGAGAGCAGAGGGAGGAAACGCACTTATAGTGAGAGCAGACGGAGGAAACGCACTTATAGTGAGGGCAGACTGAGGAAACGCACTTATAGTGAGGGCAGACTGAGGAAACGCACTTATAGTGAGAGCAGACGGAGGAATCGCACTTATAGTGAGAGCAGAGAGAGAAAATGCACTTATAGTGATAGCAGACGGAGGAATCGCACTTATAGTGAGAGCAGACGGAGGAAACGCATTTATAGTGAGAGCAGACGGAGGAAACGCACTTATAGTGAGAGCAGACGGAGGAATCGCACTTATAGTGAGAGCAGACGGAGGAAAAACACTTATAGTGAGGGCAGACGGAGGAATCGCACTTATAGTGAGAGCAGACGGAGGAAAAACACTTATAGTGAGAGCAGACGGAGGAAACGCACTTATAGTGAGAGCAGACGGAGGAATCGCACTTATAGTGAGAGCAGACGGAGGAAACGCGATTATAGTGAGAGCAGACAGAGGAAACGCACTTATAGTGAGAGCAGACGGAGGAATTGCACTTATAGTGAGAGCAGACGGAGGAAAAACACTTATAGTGAGGGCAGACGGAGGAATCGCACTTATAGTGAGAGCAGACGGAGGAATCGCACTTATAGTGAGAGCAGACGGAGGAAACGCACTTATAGTGAGAGCAGACGGAGGAATCGCACTTATAGTGAGAGCAGACGGAGGAAACGCACTTATAGTGAGAGCAGACGGAGGAATCGCACTTATAGTGAGGGCAGATGAAGGAAATGCACTTATAGTGATAGCAGACGGAGGAAACGCAGTTATAGTGAGAGCAAACGGAGAAAACGCACTTATAGTGAGAGCAGACGGAGGAAACGCACTTATAGTGAGAGCAGACGGAGGAATCGCACTAATAGTGAGAGCAGACAGAGGAAACGCGATTATAGTGAGAGCAGACAGAGAAAACGCACTTATAGTGAGAGCAGACGGAGGAATCGCACTTATAGTGAGAGCAGACGGAGGAAATGCACTTATAGTGAGGGCAGACGGAGGAATCGCACTTATAGTGAGAGCAGACGGAGGAATCGCACTTATAGTGAGAGCAGACGGAGGAAACGCACTTATAGTGAGAGCAGACGGAGGAAACGCACTTATAGTGAGAGCAGACGGAGGAATCGCACTTATAGTGAGACAAGACAGAGGAAACGCGATTATAGTGAGAGCAGACAGAGAAAACGCACTTATAGTGAGAGCAGACGGAGGAATCGCACTTATAGTGAGAGCAGACGGAGGAAACACACTTATAGTGAGAGCAGACGGAGGAAACACACTTATAGTGAGAGCAGACGGAGGAAACGCACTTATAGTGAGAGCAGACGGAGGAAACGCACTTATAGTGAGGGCAGACGGAGGAATCGCACTTATAGTGAGAGCAGACGGAGGAAACGCACTTATAAAGAGAGCAGACGGAGGAAACGCACTTATAGTGAGAGCAGACAGAGGAAACGCGATTATAGTGCGAGCAGACGGAGGAATCGCTCTTATAGTGAGAGCAGACAGAGGAACCGCAGTTATAGTGAGGGCAGACGGAGGAAACGCACTTACAGTGAGAGCAGACGGAGGAAACGCACTTATAGTGAGAGAAAACGGAGGAATCGCACTTATAGTGAGAGCAGAAGGAGGAAACGCGCTTATAGTGAGAGCAGACGGAGGAATCGCACTTATAGTGAGAGCAGACGGAGGAAACGAACTTATAGTGAGAGCAGACGGAGGAAACGCAATTATAGTGAGAGCAGACGGAGGAAACGCGCTTATAGTGAGAGCAGACGGAGGAAACGCACTTATAGTGAGGGCAGACGGAGGAAACGCACTTATAGTGAGGGCAGACTGAGGAAACGCACTTATAGTGAGAGCAGACGAAGGAAACGCACTTATAGTGAGAGCAGACGGAGGAAACGCACTTATAGTGAGGGCAGACGGAGGAATCGCACTTATAGTGAGAGCAGAGGGAGGAAACGCACTTATAGTGAGAGCAGACGGAGGAAACGCACTTATAGTGAGGGCAGACTGAGGAAACGCACTTATAGTGAGGGCAGACTGAGGAAACGCACTTATAGTGAGAGCAGACGGAGGAAAAACACTTATAGTGAGAGCAGAGAGAGAAAACGCACTTATAGTGAGGGCAGACGGAGGAATCGTACTTATAGTGAGAGCAGACGGAGGAAACGCATTTATAGTGAGAGCAGACGGAGGAAACGCACTTATAGTGAGAGCAGACGGAGGAATCGCACTTATAGTGAGAGCAGACGGAGGAATCGTACTTATAGTGAGGGCAGACGGAGGAATCGCACTTATAGTGAGAGCAGACGGAGGAAAAACACTTATAGTGAGAGCAGACGGAGGAAACGCACTTATAGTGAGAGCAGACGGAGGAATCGCACTTATAGTGAGAGCAGACGGAGGAAACGCGATTATAGTGAGAGCAGACAGAGGAAACGCACTTATAGTGAGAGCAGACGGAGGAATTGCACTTATAGTGAGAGCAGACGGAGGAAAAACACTTATAGTGAGGGCAGACGGAGGAATCGCACTTATAGTGAGAGCAGACGGAGGAATCGCACTTATAGTGAGAGCAGACGGAGGAAACGCACTTATAGTGAGAGCAGACGGAGGAATCGCACTTATAGTGAGAGCAGACGGAGGAAACGCACTTATAGTGAGAGCAGACGGAGGAATCGCACTTATAGTGAGGGCAGATGAAGGAAATGCACTTATAGTGATAGCAGACGGAGGAAACGCAGTTATAGTGAGAGCAGACGGAGAAAACGCACTTATAGTGAGAGCAGACGGAGGAAACGCACTTATAGTGAGAGCAGACGGAGGAATCGCACTAATAGTGAGAGCAGACAGAGGAAACGCGATTATAGTGAGAGCAGACAGAGGAAACGCACTTATAGTGAGAGCAGACGGAGGATTCGCACTTATAGTGAGAGCAGACGGAGGAAATGCACTTATAGTGAGGGCAGACGGAGGAATCGCACTTATAGTGAGAGCAGACGGAGGAAACGCACTTATAGTGAGGGCAGACTGAGGAATCGCACTTATAGTGAGAGCAGACGGAAGAATCGCACTTATAGTGAGAGCAGACGGAGGAAACGCACTTATAGTGAGAGCAGGCGGAGGAATCGCACTTATAGAGAGCAGGGCCGGATTAAGGGTGGTGGGGGCCCCTGGGCGCAAAATCTGGTGGAGGCCCCCACTGAGTGCAGCGTGCATACACGTCCTCCTGCTCACTATCCACTATCCCCACAGTAACACAGCTACATACAGCCGCCTCGTCCCCAGTAACACAGCTACATACAGCCGCCTCATCCCCAGTAACACAGCTACATACAGCCACCTCATCCCCAGTAACACAGCTACATACAGCCGCCTCACCCCAGTAACACAGCTACATACAGCCGCCTCACCCCAGTAACACAGCTACATACAGCCGCCTCACCCCCAGTAACACAGCTACATACAGCCACCTCACCCCAGTAACACAGCTACATACAGCCGCCTCGCCCCCAGTAACACAGCTACATACAGCCGCCTCATCCCCAGTAACATTGCTACATACAGCCGCCTCGCCCCCAGTAACACATCTCCATACAGCCGCCTCATCCCCAGTAACACAGCTACATACAGCCGCCTCACCCCCAGTAACACAGCTACATACAGCCGTCTCATCCCCAGTAACACAGCTACATACAGCCGCCTCACCCCCAGTAACACAGCTACATACAGCCGCCTCACCTCCAGTAACACAGCTACATACAGCCGCCTCATCCCCAGTAACACAGCTACATACAGCCGCCTCACCCCCAGTAACACAGCTACATACAGCCGCCTCACCCCCAGTAACACAGCTACATACAGCCGCCTCACCCCCAGTAACACAGCTACATACAGCCGCCTCACCCCCAGTAACACAGCTACATACAGCCGCCTCACCCCCAGTAACACAGCTACATACAGTCACCCCATCCCCAGTAACACCACTACATACAGCCGCCTCACCTCCAGTAACACAGCTACATACAGCCGCCTCGCTCCCAGTAACACAGCTACATACAGCCGCTTCATCCCCAGTAACACAGCTACATACAGCCGCCTCGCTCCTAGTAACACTGCTACATACAGCCGCCTCGCTCCCAGTAACACAGCTACATACAGCCGCCTGGCCCCCAGTAACACAGCTACATACAGCCGCCTGGCCCCCAGTAACACAGCTACATACAGCCGCCTCATCCCCAGTAACACAGCTACATACAGCCGCCTCACCCCCCAGTAACACAGCTACATACAGCCGCCTCACCTCCAGTAACACAACTACACACAGCCGCCTCACCCCCAGTAACACAGCTACACACAGCCACCTCACCTCCAGTAACACAGCTACACACAGCCGCCTCACCCCCAGTAACACAGCTACATACAGCCACCTCACCTCCAGTAACACAGCTACATACAGCCGCCTCATCCCCAGTAAAACAGCTACATACAGCCGTCTCATCCCCAGTAACACAGCTACATACAGCCGCCTCACCCCCAGTAACACAGCTACATACAGCCGTCTCATCCCCAGTAACACAGCTACATACAGCCGCCTCATCCCCAGTAAAACAGCTACATACAGCCGTCTCATCCCCAGTAACACAGCTACATACAGCCGCCTCACCCCCAGTAACACAGCTACATACAGCCGCCTCACCTCCAGTAACACAGCTACATACAGCCGCCTCATCCCCAGTAACACCACTACATACAGCCGCCTCACCCCCAGTAACACAGCTACATACAGCCGCCTCGCTCCCAGTAACACAGCTACATACAGCCGCTTCATCCCCAGTAACACAGCTACATACAGCCGCCTCGCTCCCAGTAACACTGCTACATACAGCCGCCTCGCTCCCAGTAACACAGCTACATACAGCCGCCTTGCCCCCAGTAACACTGCTACATACAGCCGCCTCATCCCCAGTAACACAGCTACATACAGCCGCCTCACCCCCCAGTAACACAGCTACATACAGCCGCCTCACCTCCAGTAACACAGCTACACACAGCCGCCTCACCCCCAGTAACACAGCTACATACAGCCGCCTCACCTCCAGTAACACAGCTACACACAGCCGCCTCATCCCCAGTAACACAGCTACACACAGCCGCCTCACCCCCAGTAACACAGCTACATACAGCCACCTCACCTCCAGTAACACAGCTACACACAGCCGCCTCACCCCCAGTAACACAGCTACATACAGCCACCTCACCTCCAGTAACACAGCTACATACAGCCGCCTCACCCCCAGTAAAACAGCTACATACAGCCGCCTCACCTCCAGTAACACAGCTACACACAGCCGCCTCACCCCCAGTAACACATCTATAGACAGCCGCCTCACCCCCAGTAACACATCGCTGTATCTACCTTCACCCCTTCCAGATATGCAGTCCCATTTAACATACACCTCAGCCCGTACCAGACATGCAGCCCGCAGTTTATACAATTACACACATTTATACACTGATATATTCACACCTTTATATACACACATAAATTTCTACACTCATATGCTTGCACCCATATATATACAAGTATACACACACATTTATGTACCCATATACATTTATACACTAATACAGAGTATACACAAACACATACAGTATATATACATCACACATACGGCATACACACACATATATATATATATATATATATATACATACATACAGTATACACTGACCATATATACATATACATGCAGTATAAAAACACCATATACACACATGCTGCATATACATACAGCAAATACAGACACATTCAGTAGATACAGCATTTTCACACACATATGGGAAATACACACACACACATTCAGTATACAGAACATATACATACATACCACACACACAGCATATAAACATACATCATACATACATACATATATATATATATATATATATATATATATGCATACCGTATTTTCCGGGCCATTAGGCGCACCGGAATATAAGGCGCATCAGACCGATGCGCCTTATATATGTAATAATTCCATATATAAGGCGCATCGGACTATAAGGCGCAGGGTCCGGGGGTGTGGCGGAGGTCCGGGGGCGGAGCGGAGACCCGACGGGACAAGACGTGACGCCTAGACAAGACGCGGAACGCGGGGAAGGTGAGCGGGAGGTGGAGAATGGCATACTTACATAGATCCCCGCTACCGGAGACAGCAGATCTCCAGCGGGAACTGCAGACCGACGCGGCAGAAGTTGTTCGTGCCGCGTGGTCTGCAGTTCCCGCTGGAGATCTGCTGTCTCCGGTAGAGGGGACCTATGTAAGTAGGACCTATAGGGCGCACCGGACTATAAGGCGCACTTTGGATTTCCAAGGAAATCCAAGGCTTTTATGTGCGCCTTATAGTCCGGAAAATACGGTATATTTAAATGTGCACATATATATGCTTATACAAATATATTCATGTATAAATACAGTATATTCATCTATACACAGTATATACACATATAGATAGTAGATGCATATATACACAATATATACACATATACACAGTATATACAAATATACACTATATATAAACAGTAGAATCATATATACACAGTATATACATATATACACTTTATATACACAGTAGATACATATATACACTTTATATACACAGTAGATGCATATATACACATATACACAGTATATACATATATACACAGATACACAGTATATACATATATACACAGATACACAGTATATACACATGTACACAGTAGATGCATATATACACATATACACAGTAGATGCATATATAAACATATACACAGTATATACATATATACACAGATACACAGTATATACATATAAACACTTTAGATACACAGTAGATGCATATATACACAAATACACAGTAGATGCATATATACACAAATACACAGTATATACATATATACACAGATACACAGTATATACATCATATATACACACAGATAAATAAATATGTAATGTATACTTACCCTTTTAGGTTGTTCGGCTGTCCCATCAGGAGGGTGTTCGGGCGGGGGGAGTTGACGATGGCTGCTTGTTCCAGCTGGCATCGGGGGCCGCTGGGGACTGGAGGACTGCTGAATGTTCCCGTGGGGGGGGGGGGGGGGGGCGGCGCGGTGAGCGGAGGACGGCTGAATGTTCCTGGGGGGGGCGCGGTGAGCGGAGGACGGCTGTATGTTCCGGCGGTGGGGGGGGGGCGCGGGGAGCGGAGGACGGCAGAATGTTCCGGGGGGGGGGGGGGATTTGGCGATGAGCGGAGGACGGCTGAATGTTCCGGCGGGGGGGGGGGCGCGGTGAGCGGAGGACAGCAGAATGTTCCGGCGGGGGGTGGTGGGGGTTTTGAGCGGAGGACGGCTGAATGTTCCGGCGGGGGGGGGGAGCGCGGGGAGCGGAGGACGGCTGAATGTTCCGGCGGGGGGTGGTGGGGGTTTTGAGCGGAGGACGGCTGAATGTTCCGGCGGGGGGGGGGGGGAGCGCGGGGAGCGGAGGACGGCTGAATGTTCCGGCGGGGGTGGGGGGCGCGGGGAGCGGAGGGCGGCTGAATGTTCAGATGTTCAGGCGGGGAGGAGTGGGAGATGCGGAGGATGACTGCCTGTTCGGGCAGGAGGAGGGTGGCGGCGGGGGGATGCAGGGTAAGGCTGCGGGATGGGCGGGCAGGGGGCGGATGGCTCGGCCATGGAGCTGAAGGGCGGGGAGGCGGTAACTTGTGCCGGGGGGCGGACAGGTGGGCGGGCAAGACATGCAAGGGGATATCCGTGGAGGTGGTGACGTGTGCCGAGGGCAGGCGACTAAGGGGGCCGGCGGCTGAGGAGTCAGGGACCGGGGAACGCGATCCGGTGGAGGCCCCCTGGGGGGGCAAAATGGTGGGGGCCCCGGGGCTCGAGCCCCGGGAGCCCCGCCTATAATCCGGCCCTGATAGAGAGAGCAGACAGAGGAAACGCACTTATAGAGAGAGCAGACAGAGGAAACGCACTTATAGTGAGGGCAGACGGAGGAAACGCACTTATAGTGAGGGCAGACTGAGGAAACGCACTTATAGTGAGAGCAGACGGAGGAATCGCACTTATAGTGAGAGCAGACGGAGGAAACGCACTTATAGTGAGGGCAGACGGAGGAAACGCACTTATAGTGAGGGCAGACTGAGGAAACGCACTTATAGTGATAGCAGACGGAGGAATCGCACTTATAGTGAGAGCAGACGGAGGAAACGCACTTAGTGAGAGCAGACGGAGGAATCGCACTTATAGTGAGACAAGACAGAGGAAACGCGATTATAGTGAGAGCAGACAGAGAAAACGCACTTATAGT
Organism: Engystomops pustulosus; assembly: GCF_040894005.1. Taxonomy (NCBI): domain Eukaryota; kingdom Metazoa; phylum Chordata; class Amphibia; order Anura; family Leptodactylidae; genus Engystomops; species Engystomops pustulosus. The sequence goes on along the minus strand of NW_027285029.1, from coordinate 100,891 downwards.
GAGAGCAGACGGAGGAATCGCACTTATAGTGAGAGCAGACGGAGGAAACGCACTTATAGTGAGAGCAGACAGAGGAATCGCACGTATAGTGAGAGCAGACGGAGGAAACGCACTTATAGTGAGGGCAGACGGAGGAATCGCACTTATAGTGAGAGCAGACGGAGGAAACGCACTTATAAAGAGAGCAGACGGAGGAAACGCACTTATAGTGAGAGCAGACAGAGGAATCGCACGTATAGTGAGAGCAGACGGAGGAAACGCACTTATAGTGAGGGCAGACGGCGGAATCGCACTTATAGTGAGAGCAGACGGAGGAAACGCACTTATAAAGAGAGCAGACGGAGGAAACACACTTATAGTGAGAGCAGACAGAGGAAACGCACTTATAGTGAGGGCAGATTAGGAAACGCACTTATAGTGAGAGCAGACGGAGGAAACGCACTTATAGTGAGAGCAGACATAGGAAACGCGATTATAGTGCGAGCAGACGGAGGAATCGCTCTTATAGTGAGAGCAGACAGAGGAACCGCAGTTATAGTGAGGGCAGACGGAGGAAACGCACTTACAGTGAGAGCAGACGGAGGAAACGCACTTATAGTGAGAGAAAACGGAGGAATCGCACTTATAGTGAGAGCAGAAGGAGGAAACGCGATTATAGTGAGAGCAGACGGAGAAAACGCACTTATAGTGAGAGCAGATGGAGGAATCGCACTTATAGTGAGAGCAGACGGAGGAAACGAACTTATAGTGAGAGCAGACAGAGGAAACGCAATTATAGTGAGAGCAGACGGAGGAAACGCACTTATAGTGAGAGCAGACGGAGGAAACGCACTTATAGTGAGGGCAGACGGAGGAAACGCACTTATAGTGAGGGCAGACTGAGGAAACGCACTTATAGTGATAGCAGACGGAGGAATCGCACTTATAGTGAGAGCAGAGGGAGGAAACGCACTTATACTGAGAGCAGACGGAGGAAACGCACTTATAGTGAGGGCAGACGGAGGAAACGCACTTATAGTGAGGGCAGACTGAGGAAACGCACTTATAGTGAGAGCAGACGGAGGAATCGCACTTATAGTGAGGGCAGACGGAGGAAACACACTTATAGTGAGGGCAGACTGAGGAAACGCACTTATAGTGATAGCAGACGGAGGAATCGCACTTATAGTGAGAGCAGACGGAGGAAACGCACTTATAGTGAGAGCAGACGGAGGAAACGCACTTATAGTGAGAGCAGACGGAGGAAACGCACTTATAGTGAGAGCAGACGGAGGAATCGCACTTATAGTGAGAGCAGACGGAGGAAACGCACTTATAGTGATAGCAGACAGAGAAAACGCACTTATAGTGAGAGCAGACGGAGGAATCGCACTTATAGTGAGGGCAGACTGAGGAAACGCACTTATAGTGATAGCAGACGGAGGAAACGCGATTATAGTGAGAGCAGACAGAGAAAACGCACTTATAGTGAGAGCAGACGGAGGAATCGCACTTATAGTGAGAGCAGACGGAGGAAACACACTTATAGTGAGAGCAGACGGAGGAAACGCACTTATAGTGAGAGCAGACAGAGGAATCGCACGTATAGTGAGAGCAGACGGAGGAAACGCACTTATAGTGAGAGCAGACGGAGGAAACGCACTTATAGTGAGAGCAGACGGAGGAAACGCACTTATAGTGAGAGCAGACGGAGGAAACGCACTTATAGTGAGAGCAGACGGAGGAAACGCACTTATAGTGATAGCAGACGGAGGAAACGCACTTATAGTGAGAGCAGACGGAGGAATCGCACTTATAGTGAGAGCAGACGGAGGAAATGCACTTATAGTGAGAGCAGACGGAGGAAACGCACTTATAGTGAGAGCAGACGAAGGAAACGCACTTATAGTGAGAGCAGACAGAGGAATCGCACTTATAGTGAGAGCAGACGGAGGAAACGCACTTATAAAGAGAGCAGACGGAGGAAACGCAGTTATAGTGAGAGCAGACGGAAGAAACGCACTTATAGTGAGAGCAGACGGAGGAATCGCACTTATAGTGAGAGCAGACGGAGGAAATGCACTTATAGTGAGAGCAGACGGAAGAAACGCACTTATAGTGAGAGCAGACGGAGGAATCGCACTTATAGTGACAGCAGACGGAGGAAACGCACTTATAGTGAGAGCAGACGGAGGAAACGCACTTATAGTGAGAGCAGACGAAGGAAACGCACTTATAGTGAGAGCAGACAGAGGAATCGCACTTATAGTGAGAGCAGACAGAGGAATCGCACTTATAGTGAGAGCAGACGGAAGAAACGCACTTATAGTGAGAGCAGACGGAGGAATCGCACTTATAGTGAGAGCAGACAGAGGAAATGCACTTATAGTGAGAGCAGACGGAGGAAACGCACTTAGGCTACATTCACACTAACATATGGAGGACGTATATATGGCCGACATATACACGGCCTCCATAGACGTCAATGGGCGCACGGCGCCCTACGGGAGCGGTACGGTGCAGCACACGTGCGGCACCGTACCGCTCCGTACCCGAAAAAAGATAGGACCTGTCCTAACTTTTACCGTAATATGGCGCCGTGCGGCATTACTGCCTATGGAGTGGGGCGGGGGTGAGCTGCACTCACCTCCTCCTCCTCTCCCCGTGCACTGCCGTTGCCCGCTACGGTACGGTACGGGTGGGCAACGGCAGTGGGAATATAGCCTTATAGTGAGAGCAGACAGAGGAAACGCACTTATAGTGAGAGGGGAATGCGGGAATATAAACGTCTGATACAAAACCCCAAATTGCTATAAATAAATGAAATTTAATGTCATTCACAAAATTTTATGGGCTAAAGTAGACAATGTTATCTCCACAATGGCCGCCATTTACATCTACAACTCCCATGATCCCTCAGTTCTCAGTAACTCCTCCTCCCCCTACTCCCGGTAATGATGTAACAGACGGTCCTGCTGTTACCATAGTAATGGTGTGTAACCGGCCATCATGGATGTGCTGCAACCAACCCACTACGGCCTAACATAGTGCTGATCACGTGACTGGCCCAGGCAGCTGCAGGACATGGGATGTGGACATGTGATCAGCCCAGGCAGCTGCAGGACACGGGATGTGGACATATGACTGGCCCAGGCAGCTACAGGACCTGGGATGTGGACATGTGACCGGCCCAGGCAGCCGCAGGACATGGGATGTGGATATGTGACCAGCCCAGGCAGCCGCAGGACATGGGATGTGGACATGTGATCAGCCCAGGCAGCTGCAGGACACGGGATGTGGACATATGACTGGCCCAGGCAGCTACAGGACCTGGGATGTGGACATGTGACTGCCCCAGGCAGCTACAGGACCTGGGATGTGGACATGTGACCGGCCCAGGCAGCCGCAGGACATGGGATGTGGATATGTGACCAGCCCAGGCAGCCGCAGGACATGGGATGTGGACATGTGACCGGCCCAGGCAGCTGCAGGACATGGGATGTGGACATGTGACCGGCCCAGGCAGCCGCAGGACATGGGATGTGGACATGTGACCGGCCCAGGCAGCTGCAGGACATGGGATGTGGACATGTGACCGGCCCAGGCAGCTGCAGGACATGGGATGTGGACATGTGACCGGCCCAGGCAGCTGCAGGACATGGGATGTGGACATGTGACCGGCCCAGGCAGCTGCAGGACATGGGATGTGGACATGTGACCGGCCCAGGCAGCTGCAGGACATGGGATGTGGACATGTGACCGGCCCAGGCAGCTGCAGGACATGGGATGTGGACGTGACCAGCACAGGCAGCTGCAGGACATGGGATGTGGACATGTGACCGGCCCAGGCAGCTGCAGGACATGGGATGTGGACGTGACCAGCACAGGCAGCTGCAGGACATGGGATGTGGACAGTGCTGTGCACTGCTGCTGAGCTCTCTGCTGGCCCTGCTTTGATCAGCACCTGAGCTCTCTGCTGTCCCTGTTGTGCTCTGCTCCTGAGCTCTCTGCTTTCCCTGCTGTGCTCTGCTCCTGAGCTCTCTGCTGTCCCTGCTGTGCTCTGCTCCTGAGCTCTCTGCTGTCCCTGCTGTGCTCTGCTCCTGAGCTTTCTGCTGTCCCTGCTGTGACCAGCACCTGAGCTCTCTGCTGTCCCTGCTGTGCTCTGCTCCTGAGCTCTCTGCTGTCCCTGCTGTGCTCTGCTCCTGAGCTCTTAGCTCTCCCTGCTGTGCTCTGCTCCTGAGCTCTTAGCTCTCCCTGCTGTGCTCTGCTCCTGAGCTCTTAGCTCTCCTTGCTGTACTCTGCTCCTAAACTCTCTGCTGTCCATGCTGTGACCAGTGCCTGATCTCTCTGCCGTCCCTGCTGTGCTCTGCTTCTGATCTCTCTGCTGTCCCTGCTGTGCTCTGCTTTTCAGCTATCTGCTGTGACTGCTGTGCTCTGCTCCTGAGCTCTCTGCTGTCCCTGCTGTGACCAGTGCCTGATCTCTCTGCTGTCCCTGCTGTGCTCTGCTCCTGAGATCTCTGCTGTCCCTGCTGTGCTCTGCTCCTGAGCCCTCTGCTGTCCCTGCTGTGCTCTGCTCCTGAGCTCTCTGCTGTCCCTGCTGTGACCAGCACCTGAGCTCTCTGCTGTCCCTGCTGTGCTCTGCTCCTGAGCTCTCTACTGTCCCTGCTGTGCTCTGCTCCTGTGCTCTCGGGTGTCCATTCTTTGCTCTGCTCTTGAGCTCTTAGCTCTCCCTGCTGTGCTCTGCTCCTGAGCTCTTAGCTCTCCTTGCTGTACTCTGCTCCTAAACTCTCTGCTGTCCCTGCTGTGACCAGTGCCTGATCTCTCTGCCGTCCCTGCTGTGCTCTGCTTCTGATCTCTCTGCTGTCCCTTCTGTGCTCTGCTCTTCAGCTATCTGCTGTCACTGCTGTGCTCTGCTCCTGAGCTCTCTGCTGTCCCTGCTGTGACCAGTGCCTGATCTCTCTGCTTTCCCTGCTGTGCTCTGCTCCTGAGCTCTCTGCTGTCCCTGCTGAGCTCTGCTCCTGATATCTCCGCTGTCCCTGCTGAGCTCTGCTCCTGAACTCTCTGCTGTCCCTGCTGTGCTCTGCTGCTGGCCCTGCTTTGATCAGCACCTGAGCTCTCTGCTGTCCCTGCTGTGCTCTTCTCCTGAGCTCTTTGCTGTCCCTGCTGTGCTGTGCTCCTTAGCACTCTGCTTTTCCTGCTATGATCAGCGCCTGAGTTCTCTGCTCTCCCTGCTGTGACCAGCACATGAGCTCTCTGCTCTCACAGCTCCGCTCTACTCATGAGCTCTCTGCTGTCCCTGCTGTGCTCTGCTCCTGAGCTCTCTGCTGTCCCTGCTGTGCTCTGCTCCTGGGCTCTCTGCTGTCCCTGCTGTGCTCTGCTTCTGAGCTCTCTGCTCTCCCTGCTGTGCTCTGCTCCTGAGCTCTCTGCTGTGCTCTGCTCCTGAGCTCTCTGCTGTCCCTGTTGTGCTCTGCTCCTGAGCTCTCTGCTGTCCTGCTGTGCTCTGCGCCTGAGCTCTCTGCTATCCCTGCTGTGACCAGCGCCTGAGCTCTCTGCTCTCCCTACTGTGCTCTGCTCCTGAGCTCTCTGCTGTTCTTGCTCTGCTCCTGAGCTCTCTGCTGTCCCTGCTGTGCTCTGCTTCTGAACGCTCTGCTCTCCCTGCTGTGTTCTGCTTCTGAGCTCTCTGCTCACCCTGCTGTGTTTTGCTCCTGTGCTCTATGCTCTCCTTGCTGTGCTCTGCTTCTGAGCTCTCTGCTCTCCCTACTGTGACCAGCGCCTGAGCTATCTGCTCTCCCTGCTGGGCTCTGCTCCTGAGCTCTCTGCTGTCCCTGCTGTACTCTGCTTCTGACCGCTCTGCTCTATCTGCGGTTTTCTGCTTCTGAGCTCTCTGCTCTCCCTGCTGTGTTCTGCTCCTAAGCTTTCTGCTCTCCCTGCTGTGCTCTGCTCCTGAGCTCTCTGCTGTCCCTGCTGTGCTCTGCTCCTGAGCTCTCTATGCGGTCCCTGCTCTGACCAGCACCTGAGCTCTCCGCTGTCCCTGCTGTGCTCTGCTTCTAAACTCTCTGCTCTCCCTACTGTGACCAGCGCCTGAGCTCTCTGCTCTCCCTGCTGGGCTCTGCTCCTGAGCTCTCTGCTGTCCCTGCTGTGCTCTGCTTCTGACCGCTCTGCTCTATCTGCTGTGTTCTGCTTCTGAGCTCTCTGCTCTCCCTGCTGTGTTCTGCTCCTAAGCTTTCTGCTCTCCCTGCTGTGCTCTGCTCCTGAGCTCTCTACTGTCCCTGCTGTGCTCTGCTTCTGAGCTCTCTATGCGGTCCCTGCTTTGACCAGCACCTGAGCTATCTGCTCTCCCTGCTGGGCTCTGCTCCTGAGCTCTCTGCTGTCCCTGCTGTGCTCTGCTTCTGACCACTCTGCTCTATCTGCTGTGTTCTGCTTCTGAGCTCTCTGCTCTCCCTGCTGTGCTCTGCTCCTGAGCTCTCTGCTGTCCCTGCTATGCTCTGCTCCTGAGCTCTCTGCTGTTCCTTCTGTGCTCTGCTCATGAGCTCTCTCCTCTCCTTGCTCTGCTTTGCTCCTGAGCTCTCTGCTGTCCCTGTTGTGCACCGCTCCTGAGCTCTCTGCTGTCCCTGCTGTGCTCTGCTCCTGAGCTCTCTGCTGTCCCTGCTGTGACCAGTGTATGAGCTTTCTGCTCTCCCTGCTGTGCTCTGCTCCTGAGATTTCTGCTGCCCCTGCTGTGACCAGCACCTGAGCTCTCTGCTGTCCCTGCTGTGCTCTGCTCCTGAGCTTTCTGCTGTCCCTGCTGTGCTCTGTTACTGAGCTCTTAGCTCTTGCTGCTGTGCTCTGCTCTTGAGCTCTCTGCTGTCCCTGCTGTGACCAGCGCCTGAGCTCTCTGCCGTCCCTACTGTGCTCTGCTTCGGATCTCTCTGCTGTCCCTGCTGTGCTTTGCTCTTGAGCTCTCTGCTGCTTCTTAGCTCTCTGCTCTCCCTGCTGAGCTCTGCTCCTGATCTCTCCGCTGTCCCTCCTGTGCTCTGCTCCGGAGCTCTCTGCTCTCGCAGCTCTGCTCTGCTCCTGAGCTCTCTGCTGTGATCAGCGCCTCAGCTCTCTGCTGTCCCTGCTGTGCTCTGCTCCTGAGCTCTCTGCTGTTCGTGCTGTGATCAGCGCCTCAGCTCTCTGCTGTTCCTGCTGTGCTCTGCTTCTGAGATCTCTGCTGTACCTGCTGTGCTCTGCCCCTGAGCTCTCTGCTATCCCTTCTGTTCTCTGCTCCTGAGCTCTCTCCTCTACCTGCTCTGCTCCTGAGCTATCTGCAGTCCTTGTTGTGCTCCGCTGCCTGAGCCCTCAGCTGTCCCTGCTGTGACCAGTGGCTGAGCTCTCTGCTGTCCCTGCTGTGACCGGCTCCTGAGCTCTCTGCTGTCCCATATGTGACCAGAGCCTTAGCTCTCTGCTATCCCTGCTGTGACCGGCGTCTGAGCTCTCTGCTCTCTCTGCTGTGCTCTGCTCCTGAGCTCTCTTCCGTCCCTGCTGTGAACAGCGCCTGAGCTCTCTGCTGTCCCTGCTGAGCTCTGCTCCTGAAAACTCTTCTGTCCTTGCTGAGCTCTGCTGGCCCTGCTTTGAACAGCACCTGAGCTCTCTGCTGTCCCTATTGTGCTCTGCTCCTTAGCACTCTGCTGTTCCTGCCATGATCAGCGCCTGAGCTCTCTGCTGTCCCTGCTGTGCTCTGCTCCGGAGCTCTCTGCTCTCCCTTCTGTGACCAGCGCCTGAGCACTCTGCTGTCCCTACTGTGATCAGCACCTTAGCTCTCTGCTGTCCCTGCTGTGCTCTGCTCCTGAGCTCTCTGCTGTCCCTGCTGTGCTCTGCTCCTGGGCTCTCTGCTGTCCCTGCTGTGACCAGCGTCTGAGCTCTCTGCTCTCCCTGCTGTGAACAGCGCCTGATCTCTCCGCTGTCCCTGCTGTGCTCTGCTCTTGAGCACTCTGCTGTCCCTGCTGTGACCAGCACCTGAGCTCTCTGCTGTCCCTGCTGTGCTCTGCTCCGGAGCTCTCTGCTGTCCCTGTTGTGCTCTGCTCCTGAGCTCTCTGCTGTCCTGCTGTGCTCTGCGCCTGAGCTCTCTGCTATCCCTGCTGTGCTCTGCTTCTGAGCTCTCTGCTCTCCCTACTGTGCTCTGCTCCTGAGCTCTCTGCTGTCCTTGCTGTGCTCCTGAGCTCTCTGCTGTCCCTGCTGTGCTCGGTTTCTGAACGCTCTGCTCTCCCTGCTGTGTTCTGCTTCTGAACTCTCTGCTCTCCCTGCTGTGTTTTGCTCCTGTGCTCTATGCTCTCCTTGCTGTGCTCTGCTTCTGAGCTCTCTGCTCTCCCTACTGTGACCAGCGCCTGAGCTATCTGCTCTCCCTGCTGGGCTCTGCTCCTGAGCTCTCTGCTCTCCCTGCTGTGTTCTGCTTCTGAGCTCTCTGCTCTCCCTGCTGTGTTCTGCTTCTGAGCTCTCTGCTCTCCCTGCTGTGTCCTGCTCCTAAGCTTTCTGCTCTCCCTGCTGTGCTCTCCTCCTGTGCTCTCTGCTGTCCCTGCTGTGCTCTGCTTCTGAGCTCTCTATGCGGTCCCTGCTGTGACCAGCGCCTGAGCTCTCCGCTGCCCCTTCTGTGCTCTGCTCCTGAGCTCTCCGATTTCCCTGCTGTGACCAGTGCCTTTGCCCTCTGCAGTCCCTGCTGTGACCAGCGCCTGAGCTCTCTACTGTTCCTGCTGTGCTCTGCTCCTGAGCTCTCTGCTGTCCCTTCTGTGCTCTGCTCCTGAGCTCTCTGCTGTTCCTTCTGTGCTCTGCTCATGAGCTCTCTCCTCTCCTTGCTCTGCTTTGCTCCTGAGCTCTCTGCTGTCCCTGTTGTGCACCGCTCCTGAGCTCTCTGCTGTCCCTGCTGTGCTCTGCTCCTGAGCTCACTGCTGTCCCTGCTGTCACCAGTGTATGAGCTTTCAGCTCTCCCTGCTGTGCTCTGCTCCTGAGATTTCTGCTGCCCCTGCTGTGACCAGCACCTGAGCTCTCTGCTGTCCCTGCTGTGCTCTGCTCCTGAGCTTTCTGCTGTCCCTGCTGTGCTCTGCTACAGAGCTCTCTGCTGTCCCTGCTGTGACCAGCGCCTGATCTCTCTGCCGTCCCTACTGTGCTCTGCTTCGGATCTCTCTGCTGTCCCTGCTGTGCTCTGCCCTTGAGCTCTCTGCTGCTCCTGAACTCTCTGCTGTCGCTGCTGTGACCAGTGCCTGATCTCTCTGCTCTCCCTGCTGTGCTCTGCTCCTTAGCTCTCTGCTGTCCCTGCTGTGCTCTGCTCCTGAGCTCTCTGCTGTTACTGCTGTGATCAGCGCCTCAGCTCTCTGCTGTCCCTGCTGTGCTCTGCTCCTGAGCTCTCTGCTGTCCCTGCTGTGATCAGCGCCACAGCTCTCTCCTGTCCCTGCTGTGCTCTGCTCCTGAGCATTCTGCTATCCCTGCTGTGACCAGCACCTGAGCTCTCTGCTTTCCCTGCTGTGCTCTGCTCCTGTGCTCTCCACTGTCCCTGCTGTGCTCTGCTCCTGATCTCACCGTTGTCCCTGCTGTGCTCTGCTCCTGAGCTCTCTGCTGTCACTGTTGTGCTCTGCTTCTCAGCTCTCTGCTGTCCCTACTGTGCTCTGCTCCTGAGCTCTGATTTCCCTGCTGTGACCAGCGCCTGAGCCCTCTGCAGTCCCTGCTGTGACCAGCGCCTGTACTCTCTACTGTTCCTGCTGTGCTCTGCTTCAGAGATCTCTGCTGTACCTGCTGTGCTCTGCCCCTGAGCTCTCTGCTGTCCTTTCTGTTCTCTGCTCCTGAGCTCTCTCCTCTCCCTGCTCTGCTTTGCTCCTGAGCTCTCTGCTGTCCTTGTTGTGCTCCGCTCCTGAGCTCTCTGCTGTCCCTGCTGTGCTCTGCTCCTGAGCTTTCTGCTGCCCCTTGCTGTGCTCTGCTCCTGAACTCTCGGGTGTCCCTTCTGTGCTCTGCTCCTTTGCTCTTAGCTCTCCTTTCTGTGCTCTGCTCCTGAGCTCTCTGCCCTCCCTGCTGTGACCAGCGCCTGATCTCTCTGCCGTCCTTACTGTGCTCTGCTTCGGATCTCTCTGCTGTTCCTGCTGTGCCCTGCTCTTGAGATCTCTGCTGCTCCTGAGCTCTCTGCTGTCGCTGCTGTGACCAGTGCCTGATCTCTCTGCTCTCCCTGCTGTGCTCTGCTCCTTAGCTCTCTGCTGTCCCTGCTGAGCTCTGCTCCTGATCTCTCTGCTGTCCCTCATGTGCTCTGCTCCTTAGCTGTCTGTTGTCCCTGCTGTGATCAGCGCCTCAGCTCTCTGCTGTCCCTGCTGTGCTCAGCTTCTGAGCATTCTGCTATCCCTGCTGTGACCAGCACCTGAGCTCTCTGCTTTCCCTGCTGTGCTCTGCTCCTGAGCTCTCTGCTTTCACTGCTGTGCTCTGCTCCTGAGCTCTCTGCTGTCCCTGCTGTGACCAGCGCCTGAGCTCTCTGCTGTCCCTGCTGTGACCAGTGCCTGAGCTCTCTGCTGTCCCTGCTGTGACCAGTGCCTTATCTCTCTGCTGTCCCTGCTGTGCTCTGCTCCTGAGCTCTCTGCTGTCCCTGCTGTGACCAGTGGCTGAGCTCTCTGTTGTCCCTGCTGTGACCGGCTCCTGAGCTCTCTGCTGTCCCTGCTGTGACCAGCACTTGATCTCTCTGCTGTCCCTGCTGTGCTCTGCTCCTGAGCTCTCTGCTGTCCCTGCTGTGCTCTGCGCCTAAGCTCTCTGCTGTCCCTGCTGTGACTAGCGCCTGAGCTCTCTTCTCTCTCTGCTGTGCTCTGCGGTTGAGCTCTCTGCTGTCCCTACTGTGACCAGCGCCTCAGCTCTCTGCTGTCCCTGCTATGACCGGCGCCTGAGCTCTCTGCTGTCGCTGCTGTGCTCAGCTCCTTAGCTCTCTGCTGTCCCTGCTGTGACCAGCGCCTGAGCTCTCTGTTATCCCTGCTGTGACCGGCACCTGAGCTCTCTGCTCTCTCTGCTGTGCTCTGCGCTTGAGCTCTCTGCTGTACCTGCTGTGACCAGCGCCTGATCTCTCTGCTCTCAATGCTGTGCTCTGCTCCTGAGCTCTATTCCGTCCCTGCTGTGACCAGCGCCTGAGCTCTCTGCTGTCCCTGCTGAGCTCTGCTCCTGAACACTCTACTGTCCTTGCTGAGCTCTGCAGGCCCTGCTTTGAACAGCACCTGAGCTCTCTGCTGTCCCTGTTGTGCTCTGCTCCTTAGCACTCTGCTGTTCCTGCTATGATCAGCGCCTGAGCTCTCTGCTGTCCCTGCTGTGCTCTGCTCCGGAGCTCTCTGCTCTCCCTTCTGTGACCAGCGCCTGAGCACTCTGCTGTCCCTACTGTGATCAGTGCCTTAGCTCTCTGCTGTCCCTGCTGTGCCCTGCTCCTAAGCATTCTGCTGTCCCTGCTGTGACCAGCGCTTCAGCTCTCTGCTGTCCCTGCTGTGCTCTGCTACTTAGCTCTGCTGTGCTCTGCTCCTGAGCTCTCTGCTGTGCCTGCTGTGCTCTGCTCTTGAGCTCTCTGCTGTCCCTGCTGTGCTCTGCTCCTGAGCTCTCTGCTGTCCCAGCCGTTACCAGCGGCTGAGCTCTCTGCTGTCCCTGCTTTGACCAGCGGCTGAGCTCTCTGCTCTCCCTGCTTTGACCAGCGCCTGATCTCTCTGCTGTCCCTGCTGTGCTCTGCTCCTGAGCTCTCTGCTGTCCCTGCTGTGACCAGCGCCTAAGCTCTCTGCTGTTCCTGCTGTGACCGGCGCCTGAGCTCTCTGCTGTCGCTGTTGTGCTCTGCTCCTGAACACTCTACTGTCCTTGCTGTGCTCTGCTGGCCCTGCTGTGACCAGCGCCTGAGGTCTCTGCTGTCCCTGCTGAGCTCTGCTCCTGAACAATCTACTGTCCTTGCTGAGCTCTGCTAGCCCTGCTTTGATCAGCACCTGAGCTCTCTGCTGTCCCTGCTATTATCAGCGCCTGATCTCTCTTCTGTCCCTGCTGTGCTCTGCTCCGGAGCTCTCTGCTCTCCCATCTGTGACCAGCGCCTGAGCACTCTGCTGTCCCTACTGTGATCAGCGCCTTAGCTCTCTGCTGTCCCTGCTGTGCTCTGCTCCTGAGCTCTCTGCTGTCCCTGCTGTGCTCTGCTCCTGAGCTCTCTGCTGTCCCTGCTGTGCTCTGCTCCTGAGCTTTCTGCTGTCCCTGATGTGCTCTGCTCCTGAGCTCTCTGCTGTCCCTGCTGTGCTCTGCTCCTGAGCTCTCTGCTATCCCTGCTATGAACAGCACCTGAGCTCTCTGCTGTCCCTACTGTGCTCTGCTCCTGAGATCTCTGCTGTCCCTGCTGTGACCGGCTCCTGAGCTCTCTGCTATCCCTGCTGTGATCACCGCCTGAGCTCTCTGCTGTCCCTGCTGTGACCGGCGCCTGAGCACTCTGCTCTCCCTGCTGTGACCAGCGCCTGATCTCTCTGCTGTCCCTGCTGTGCTCTGCTCCTGAGCTCTCTGCTGTCCCTGCTGTGACCAGCGCCTGAGCTCTCTGTTGTCCCTGCTGTGACCAGCGCCTGAGCTTTCTGCTGTCGCTGCTGTGCTCTGCTCCTAAGCTCTCTGCTGTCCCTGCTGTGACCAGCGCCTGAGCTCTCTGCTGTCCCTGCTGTGACCAGCGCCTGAGCTCTCTGCTGTCCCTGCTGAGCTCTGCTCCTGAACACTTTACTGTCCTTGCTGAGCTCTGCTGGCCCTGCCTTGATCAGCACCTGAGCTCTCTGCTGTCCCTGCTGTGACCAGTGCCTGATCTCTCTTCTGTCCCTGCTGTGCTCTGCTCCTGAGCTTTCTGCTGTCCCTGCTGTGACCAGTGGCTGAGCTCTCTGCTGTCCCTGCTGTGACCAGTGGCTGATCTCTCTGCTGTCCCTGCTGTGCTCTGCTCCGGAGCTCTCTGCTCTCCCATCTGTGACCAGCGCCTGAGTACTCTGCTGTCCCTACTGTGATCAGCGCCTTAGCTCTCTGCTGTCCCTGCTGTGCTCTGCTCCTGAGCATTCTGCTGTCCCTGCTGTTACCAGCGCTTCAGCTCTCTGCTGTCCCTGCTGTGCTCTGCTCCTGAGCTCTCTGCTGTCCCTGCTGTGCTCTGCTCCTGAGCTCTCTGCTATCCCTGCTATGAACAGCACCTGAGCTCTCTGCTGTCCCTACTGTGCTCTGCTCCTGAGCTCTCTGCTGTCCCTGCTGTGACCGGCTCCTGAGCTCTCTGCTGTCCCTGCTGTGATCACCGCCTGAGCTCTCTGCTGTCCCTGCTGTGACCGGCGCCTGAGCACTCTGCTCTCCCTGCTGTGACCAGCGCCTGATCTCTCTGCTGTCCCTGCTGTGCTCTGCTCCTGAGCTCTCTGCTGTCCCTGCTGTGACCAGCGCCTGAGCTCTCTGCTGTCCCTGCTGTGACCAGCGCCTGAGCTCTCTGCTGTCCCTGCTGTGACCAGCGCCTGAGCTTTCTGCTGTCGCTGCTGTACTCTGCTCCTAAGCTCTCTGCTGTCCCTGCTGTGACCAGTGCCTGATCTTTCTGCTCTCAATGCTGTGCTGTGCTCCTGAGCTCTCTTCCGTCCCTGCTGTGACCAGCGCCTGAGCTCTCTGCTGTCCCTGCTGAGCTCTGCTCCTGAACACTCTACTGTCCTTGCTGAGCTCTGCTGGCCCTGCCTTGATCAGCACCTGAGCTCTCTGCTGTCCCTGCTGTGACCAGTGGCTGAGCTCTCTGCTGTCCCTGCTGTGACCAGTGGCTGAGCTCTCTGCTGTCCCTGCTTTGACCAGTGGCTGAGCTCTCTGCTCTCCCTGCTGTGACCAGCGCCTGATCTCTCTGATGTCCCTGCTGTGCTCTGCTCCTGAGCTCTCTGCTGTCCATGCTGTGACCAGCGCCTGAGCTCTCTGCTGTCCCTGTTGTGCCCGTCGCCTGAGCTTTCTGCTCTCAATGCTGTGCTCTGCTCCTGAGCTCTCTGCCGTCCCTGCTGTTACCAGCGCCTGAGCTCTCTGCTGTCCCTGCTGAGCTCTGCTCCTGAACACTCTACTGTCCTTGCTGAGCTCTGTTGGCCCTGCTTTGATCAGCACCTGAGCTCTCTGCTGTCCCTGCTGTGCTCTGCTCCTTAGCACTCTGCTGTTCCTGCTATGATCAGCGCCTGATCTCTCTGCTGTCCCTGATGTGCTCTGCTCCGGAGCTCTCTGCTCTCCCATCTGTGACCAGCGCCTGAGCACTCTGCTGTCCCTACTGTGATCAGCGCCTTAGCTCTCTGCTGTCCCTACTGTGCTCTGCTCCTGAGCTCTCTGCTGTCCCTGCTGTGCTCTGCTCCTGAGCTCTCTGCTGTCCCTGCTGTGCTCTGCTCCTGAGCTCTCTGCTGTCCCTGCTGTGCTCTGCTCCTGAGCTCTCTGCTGTCCCTGCTGTGCTCTGCTCCTGAGCTCTCTGCTGTCCCTGCTGTGCTCTGCTCCTGAGCTCTCTGCTATCCCTGCTGTGAACAGCACCTGAGCTCTCTGCTATCCCTGCTGTGATCACCGCCTGAGCTCTCTGCTGTCCCTGCTGTGACCAGCGCCTGAGCTCTCTGCTGTCCCTGCTGTGAACGGCGCCTGAGCTCTCTGCTGTCCCTGCTGTGATCAGCGCCTGATCTCTCTGCTGTCTCTGCTGTGCTCTGCTCCTAAGCTCTCTGCTGTCCCTGCTGTGACCAGCGCCTGAGCTCTCTGCTGTCCCTGCTGAGCTCTGCTCCTGAACACTCTACTGTCCTTGCTGAGCTCTGCTGGCCCTGCCTTGATCAGCACCTGAGCTCTCTGCTGTCCCTGCTGTGACCAGTGGCTGAGCTCTCTGCTGTCCCTGCTGTGACCAGTGGCTGAGCTCTCTGCTGTCCCTGCTTTGACCAGTGGCTGAGCTCTCTGCTCTCCCTGCTGTGACCAGCGCCTGATCTCTCTGATGTCCCTGCTGTGCTCTGCTCCTGAGCTCTCTGCTGTCCATGCTGTGACCAGCGCCTGAGCTCTCTGCTGTCCCTGTTGTGCCCGTCGCCTGAGCTTTCTGCTCTCAATGCTGTGCTCTGCTCCTGAGCTCTCTGCCGTCCCTGCTGTTACCAGCGCCTGAGCTCTCTGCTGTCCCTGCTGAGCTCTGCTCCTGAACACTCTACTGTCCTTGCTGAGCTCTGTTGGCCCTGCTTTGATCAGCACCTGAGCTCTCTGCTGTCCCTGCTGTGCTCTGCTCCTTAGCACTCTGCTGTTCCTGCTATGATCAGCGCCTGATCTCTCTGCTGTCCCTGATGTGCTCTGCTCCGGAGCTCTCTGCTCTCCCATCTGTGACCAGCGCCTGAGCACTCTGCTGTCCCTACTGTGATCAGCGCCTTAGCTCTCTGCTGTCCCTACTGTGCTCTGCTCCTGAGCTCTCTGCTGTCCCTGCTGTGCTCTGCTCCTGAGCTCTCTGCTGTCCCTGCTGTGCTCTGCTCCTGAGCTCTCTGCTGTCCCTGCTGTGCTCTGCTCCTGAGCTCTCTGCTGTCCCTGCTGTGCTCTGCTCCTGAGCTCTCTGCTGTCCCTGCTGTGCTCTGCTCCTGAGCTCTCTGCTATCCCTGCTGTGAACAGCACCTGAGCTCTCTGCTATCCCTGCTGTGATCACCGCCTGAGCTCTCTGCTGTCCCTGCTGTGACCAGCGCCTGAGCTCTCTGCTGTCCCTGCTGTGAACGGCGCCTGAGCTCTCTGCTGTCCCTGCTGTGATCAGCGCCTGATCTCTCTGCTGTCTCTGCTGTGCTCTGCTCCTAAGCTCTCTGCTGTCCCTGCTGTGACCAGTGGCTGAGCTCTCTGCTGTCCCTGCTGTTACCAGCAGCTGAGCTTTCTGCTGTCCCTGCTGTGACCAGCAGCTGAGCTCTCTGCTCTCCCTGCTGTGACCAGCGCCTGAGCTCTCTGCTGTCCCTGCTGTGACCAGTGGCTGAGCTCTCTGCTGTCCCTGCTGTGACCGGCTCCTGAGCTCTCTGCTGTCCCTGCTGTGCTCTGCTTCTGAACGCTCTGCTCTCCCTGCTGTGTTCTGCTTCTGAGCTCTCTGCTCTCCCTGCTGTGTTCTGCTCCTGTGCTCTCTACTCTCCCTGCTGTGTTCTGCTTCTGAGCTCTCTGCTCTTCCTGTTGTGCTCTGCTCTTGTGCTTTCTGCTGTCCCTGCTGTGCTCTGTTTCTGAGCTCTCCATGCGGTCCCTGCTGTGACCAGCGCCTGAGCTCTCCGCTGTCCCTGCTATGCTCTGCTCCTGATCTCTCCGCTGTCCCTGCTGTGCTCTGCTCCTGAGCTCTCTGCTATCCCTGCTGTGACCAGCGCCTGAGCTCTCTGCTCTCCCTGCTGTGCTCTCCTCCTGAACTCTCTGCTGTCCATGCTGTGACCAGTGCCTGAGCTCGTGGCTGCCCCTGCTGTGCTGTTCTTGAGCTGTCTGCTGTCCCTACTGTACTCGGCTCCTGAGCTCTCTGCTGTACCTGCTGTGCTCGGCTCCTGAGCTCTCTGCTGTCCCTGCTGTGCTCTGCTCCTGAGCTCTCTGCTATCCCTGCTGTGACCAGCAACTGAGCTCTCTGCTGTCCCTGCTGTGACCAGCGCCTGAGCTCTCTGCTGTATCTGCTGTGACCGGCGCCTGAGCTCTCTGCTGTCCCTGCTGTGACCAGCGCCTCAGCTCTCTGCTGTATCTGCTGTGACCGACGCCTGAGCTCTCTGCTGTCCCTGCTATGACCAGCGCCCGATTTCTCTGCTGTCCCTGCTGTGCTGTGCTCCTGAGCTCTCTGCTGTCCTGCTGTGCTCTGCGTCTGAGCTCTTTGCTATCCTTGCTGTGACCAGCGCCTGAGCTCTCTGCTCCCCCTACTGTGCTCTGCTCCTGAGCTCTCTTCTATCCTTGTTCTGCTCCTGAGCTCTCTGCTGTCCCTGCTGTGCTCTGCTTCTGAACGCTGTGCTCTCCCTGCTGTGTTCTGCTTCTGAGCTCTCTGCTCTCCCTGCTGTGTTCTGCTCCTGTGCTCTCTGCTCTCCCTGCTGAGCTCTGCTTCTGAGCTCTCTGCTCTCCCTGCTGTGACCAGCGCCTGAGCTCTCTACTGTCCCTGCTGTGCTCTGCTGCTTAGCTCTCTGCTCTCCCTACTGTGCTCTGCTCCTGAGCTCTCTGATATCCCTGCTTTGACCAGTGCCTGAGCTCTCTGCAGTCCCTGCTGTAACCAGTGCCTGAGCTCTCTACGTTTCCTGCTGAGCTCTGCTCCTTAGCACTCTGCTGTTCCTGCTATGATCAGCGCCTGAGCTCTCTGCTGTCCCTGCTGTGCTCTGCTCCGAAGCTCTCTGCTCTCCCTTCTGTGACCAGCGCCTGAGCACTCTGCTGTCCCTACTGTGAAAAGCGCCTTAGCTCTCTGCTGTCCCTGCTGTGCTCTGCTCCTGAGCATTCTGCTGTCCCTGCTGTGACCAGCGCTTCAGCTCTCTGCTGTCCCTGCTGTGCTCTGCTCCTGAGCTCTCTGCTGTCCCTGCTGTGCTCTGCTCCTGAGCTCCCTGCTATGGCCAACACCTGAGCTCGCTGCTGTCCCAGCTGTTACCAGCGCCTGAGTTCTCTGCTGTCCCTGCTGTGACCGGCGCCTGAGCTCTCTGCTGTCCCTGCTGTGACCAGCGCCTGATCTCTCTGCTGTCCCTGCTGTGCTCTGCTACTGAGCTCTCTGCTGTCCCTGCTGTGACCAGTGGCTGAGCTCTCTGCTGTCCCTGCTGTGCTCTGCTCCTGAGCTCTCTGCTAACCCTGCTGTGAACAGCACCTGAGCTCTCTGCTATCCCTGCTGTGACCACCGCCTGAGCTCTCTGCTGTCCCTGCTGTGACCGGCGCCTGAGCTCTCTGCTGTCCCTGCTGTGATCAGCGCCTGATCTCTCTGCTGTCTCTGCTGTGCTCTGCTCCTGAGCTCTCTGATGTCCCTGCTGTGCTCTGCTTCTGAGCTCTCTGCGGTCCCTGCTGTGACTATCGCCTGAGCTCTCTGCTCTCCCTGCTTTGACCAGCGCCTGAGCTCTCTGCTGTCCCTCCTGTGACCAGCGCCTGAGCTCTCTACTGTCCCTGCTGTGCTCTGCTCCTGAGCTCTCTGCTGTCCCTGCTGTGACCAGCACCTGATCTCTCCACTGACCCTGCTGTGCTCTGCTCCTGAGCGCTTTGTTGTCTCTGCTGTGCTCTGATCCTGAGTTCTCTGCTGTCCCTGCTGTGTTCTGCTCCTGAGCTTTCTGCCGTCCTCTCTTCCTGTGCTCTCTGCTATCCCTGCTGTGCTCTGCTCCTGAGCTCTCTGCTGTCCCTGCTGTGAACAGCACCTGAGCTCTCTGCTATCCCTGCTGTGACCACCGCCTGAGCTCTCTGCTGTCCCTGCTGTGACCGGCGCCTGAGCTCTCTGCTGTCCCTGCTGTGATCAGCGCCTGATCTCTCTGCTGTGCTCTGCTCCTGAGCTCTCTGATGTCCCTGCTGTGCTCTGCTTCTGAGCTCTCTGCGGTCCCTGCTGTGACTATCGCCTGAGCTCTCTGCTCTCCCTGCTTTGACCAGCGCCTGAGCTCTCTACTGTCCCTGCTGTGCTCTGCTCCTGAGCTCTCTGCTGTCCCTGCTGTGACCAGCACCTGATCTCTCCACTGACCCTGCTGTGCTCTGCTCCTGAGCGCTTTGTTGTCCCTGCTGTGCTCTGATCCTGAGCTCTCTGCTGTCCCTGCTGTGTTCTGCTCCTGAGCTCTCTGCCGTCCTCTCTTCCTGAGCTCTCTGCTGTCCCTGCTGTGACCAGCGCCTGAGCTCTCTGCTGTCCCTGCTGTACTCTGCTCCTGAGCTCTCTGCTGTCCCTGCTGTGTTCTGCTCCTGAGCTCTCTGCCGTCCTCTCTTCCTGTGCACTCTGCTATCCCTGCTGTGCTCTGCTCCTGAGCTCTCTGCTGTCCCTGCTGTACTCTGCTCCTGAGCTCTCTGCTGTCCCTGCTGTGACCAGCGCCTGAGCTCTGCTATTCCACAGATTGACAGTTCTCATGTCGCCTTGGGTGATTAAACCTTGTTTTCTCCAGACGTAGACTCCGCCCCCTTGTCTTTTGATTTAATTTAACCTGGAACAACTTTCCACCATATTTTTTGTATGGACCATTCTTATATTTATATAAATTAATCCTGTCCCCTCGTCGTCGTCTCTTTTCCAGACTAAATAAATCTAGTTCATTTAAAGGGGTTGTCCGAGAGATCTAAAAAATCAGGAGCCGGAACCGTGTACTCACCCGCTTTGTCGCGCTGCGGTCCTACTTTATCCGTGTTCCTGTTCCTGCTGAGCCCCTAGAAGGTGAAAACCATGAGTCTGCTGAGGGCACAACTCGTAAGAAACCTTTTAATTGCTGGACGTCCGCTGCCATTACGGATTCCTGGTCCGGATTCCGCGCCTGAGAGCCGCTCCGTGCAAAAATAGCCAAAAGCTCAGGATCTCCGGGAAGCTGCTCACGCCGCGGTCTCTGAAGAGCGATTTCATGACGTATCCCGCGGGGCTTCCATTGTCACACACCTCGCTCACGGCTTTAGTTATTCTTTACATTTTTTTTTTTACATTTTCAAATTAACTAGAAATGAACATTATTAACCCCTTGACGCTCCGCGCCCTATCTGTACAGCGCAGACGTGCGGGGGGTGTATGAGGGGGACTCGCAGGCTGAGCCCTCCTCATACACAGGGGGGGGGGTGTTGTTGCATATTCCAGCATAACCCCCACCGCTAATAACCGCGGCTTGCACAAAAATGTCGCACAGACCTCAAAATGGAAGCAATGAAAACCTCGGCTCACTTCGCAATAAAATGACCCCTCCCCCGGCTCCGTACAGTCAAAGTATGAAAAAGTCACTAGGGTCAGAGGATGGCGAAACTATTTTTTTCATTTTCGGACACATTCGTTTAACTGTATTAAAACGCAATAAAACCTGTAAATCTGGAATCACCGCGATCGGACCGAACCACAGAATAAAGCAGACGCGTTATACGGAGCGCACGGGGAAAGTCGTAACAACTGAGCCACAAGAATGTCACGCAAACATATTTTTCTTCCACATTTGGAATGTTTTCCAGCTTCCAGTACACGGCAGAAATAATAAATAATGTGACGGAGAAGTAAAATTTGTTATGCACAAAATAAGCCCCACACAGATCTGTACACGGAAAAGTGAAAAGGTTATGGATTTTTGAAAGTGTAGAGCGAGAAATGAGCGAAAAAAAACCTTGCGTCCTTAATGGGTTAACAAATTCCCTATTTTACTGCGTAGTGGTCGTAATGGGGGCGTTGAAGGGTCGTAGTGGGGGCATAGTGGGGGTGTAGTGGGGTCGTAGTGGGGGTGTATTGGGGTCGTAGTGGGGGTGTAGTGGGGGCGTAGTAGGGTCGTAGTGGGGGTGTATTGGGGTCGTAGTGGGGGTGTAGTGGGGTCGTAGTGGGGGTGTAGTGGGGTCGTAGTGGGGGTGTAGTGGGGTCGTAGTGGGGGTGTATTGGTGGTGTAGTGGGGTCGTAGTGGGGGTGTAGTAGGGTCGTAGTGGGATTGTAGTAGGGTCGTAGTGGGGGTGTAGTGGGGTCGTAGTGGGGGTGTATTGGGGTCATAGTGGGGGTGTAGTGGGGTCGTAGAGGGGGTGTAGTGGGGGTGTAGTAGGGTCGTAGTGGGGGCGTAGTAGGGTCGTAGTGGGGGCGTAGTAGGGTCGTAGTTGGGGTGTATTGGGGTCGTAGTGGGGGTGTAGTGGGGTCGTAGAGGGGGTGTAGTGGGGGCGTAGTAGGGTTGTAGTGGGGGTGTATTGGGGTCGTAGTGGGGGTGTAGTGGGGGCGTAGTAGGGTCGTAGTGGGGGCGTAGTGGGGGTGTATTGGGGTCGTAGTGGGGGTGTAGTGGGGGCGTAGTAGGGTTGTAGTGGGGGCGTAGTAGGGTCGTAGTGGGGGTGTATTGGGGTCGTAGTGGGGGTGTATTGGGGCCGTAGTGGGGGTGTAGTGGGGTCGTAGTGGGGGTGTATTGGGGGTGTAGTGGGGTCGTAGTGGGGGTGTAGTGGAGTCGTAGTAAGGTCGTAGTGGGGCGTAGTGGGGGTGTAGTGGGGTCGTAGAGGGGGTGTGGTGGGGTCGTAGTGGGGGTGTAGTGGGGTCGTAGTGGGGGTGTAGTGGGGGCCTAGTGGGGTTGTAGTGGGGGTGTAGTGGGGTGTAGTGGGGGCTTAGTGGGTGAGTTAGCGATAACAGATGTAGACAGATCCCGGGCGTGGATTTGTAATGGCAGCGTGAGGACGTGCACTGCACGGGCTCCGTACCTCCAGGCTCCATTACCTTGAATAATCCCGATTCAGCCGCTGCCCGATATGTCAGCCAGACGGGGTACAAGCACAGGGAGACAGGCGGCACCAGTCAGCTCCAGCCCTTCTTGCAGCCGCGCGGCGCGTCGCGGCTCCCTCTCTGTGTGTAGCGAGGCCCGTAACCAACATGGCGCCCGGCTGGAGCTCCTGCTCCACCAACGCAGAGGCATCAGAGGACGCAATGGACAGCACGCCACCCCAGCTACAGCAGCCCCAGCACCACCATTAGAGGGGGTCACGATGGCCATGTTACCCCCACAACCTGGGACCACCCCGGGCACACAACAGCAGGCCCAGTCATCTCTGCCACCCTAACAACCCCACAGGTGGGAGATTCTCCTGGCTTACAGATACGAGCCTCATGAATTACCCCTCTGCAGGCTCCAGGGCTTCTCTTTCCCTCCCTAGCAGGACCTGGACTCTGTTATTCAGAGATTTGAGCTTTCACAGCAACAAGCCTTAGAGGGGGTCAGAGAAGAGGTGTCCACTAGTGATGGGAATTCCGGCTCTTCTTAGTGAGCCTGCTCTTCTGGCTCCTGAACGGCTCCCTATGAAATATATACTAGGGAGCCGCAGGTCAGTCACCGGACACCACTCCACAATTAACCCGATTGTAGCTGGTTAAAGGGGGTGAGGTGAGCCAGTTGGGGGCGGGGTTAATAGAGCCAGCAGCTCACTGAGCAGCTCTTTCTTTTTGCCGGCTCGTTTGCGAACGACACATCACTAGTGTCAGCTCGTACTTTGAATGTTGAAAATGCGACGGCGGCGTTGGATGAACGTGTCACGGCTGTGGTGCTTGCGATGAGCCAGTCTAGAGCACATAGTCAACATTTAACACTCCTGTTAGATGACCAGGAAAATCGTGGCAGGCGCAATAACATATGCATAAAGGGACTGCCGGAACGCCCGACTGGCAACAATCTAACTGAGAGGGTAACGCATCTTACACCGCTGGCTGGTTTGGAACTTTTGTTCGGCAGAATCCACAGTGTTTCCAGAATGTCTACTACCGAATCGGCATCTCCAGAGATGTTCTAGGACCAAGGGACAAGGAGGCCCGAGGAAGCAAGTGGACGGTCCTGAAATATGTTCTTCCTGGATCTTCCTGGACTATAAGATACCAACACTTGTTGTTCCATTGTTGTAGCAGATCTTCCCCTCGCTGACAAAGCGCGTCCAGGCCTAGGAGACGTTCCACCACCACCGGCTCTTTCCCTGCAACTTATGGAAGATAATCCATTGGGCCTGGACTTATCCATTGGCCTGACGGTCTTCCTGCGTCTTGTATACCTATAATGCAGGTACCGGCTCCTGGTGGCGTGCACTGGAGGTGGGCCTGTACACACTCCCAAGTATAGTTTATCTGGTGTCATTGATGAGGTGGAAATGGAGGAGACCCCTTGATCTTTAGGCACAGCCTTCCTGCAGGAATGACCACTAGGCGTCTGGTGCACTTGGCACTTACCTGCGATACTTTTATATTTTTCAAGGAGTTAAATGACAAAAGGTAAAACTGCCCCCTGGTGCCTTTCCCATCGGCTTTTCTGGGCATTCGATTTGATTTCATCATAGTGACCAAAGGCAGGTGAGAGAAGTGGATTATCGCTAAGGGTACATTCACACGGCGCGATGCTCGCCAGACAGAGACCCCTCCTCCCTGCATAGAGAACAGCGCGCACGGCCGCACACATGGGGAAGGATAGAGCATGCTTTATCTTTTCCCGGTGTATGGCGCGGATCAGTACCGCCCTCGGGCCGCCAATGCCATCTATGGGGACGTATATGAGGCCACAGACGGGAGTGTGAATGAGCCCTAAGTCAGGAATTTTCTCATACAGGGCTGTCGGTGCTGGAGCCCTGCTCTATTGCCTCTTACGTTCTCTACTCTACGATCTCCAGATGACGCTGGCGAAACATGTCGGGGGGGGGGGGGCTTGGGGGCTCGTGTTTGGTTTTTAGAGAATCACAGTTGTGGCTGTTAATGAGTAGGGTCGCTGCAGAGATCCACTATTCCAGACAATATTTCTGTATTTTGCCCCCAGATATCTTATACGCTGTCACCGCGACGCATTTTCCAAACCATTTCCCATCATTTCAGTTGTGGGCCCCTTATTAATCATATATACACTGGACCCTTACACACATTGCCTCCACCCCTGAATTTTACATAATGGGCCCCCCATCAATTTTATATACTGCCCCATTACTGGGCTCCCTCTTTAGACAAACCGCCACCCATGAATTTTTAACATAGGGCCCCTCATTTTATACATTTTGCCCTCCCCACCCCCCTCACAAATTTAAAATTGACCCCCTCATCGTTCACATTTAACCCAGTCCCCAGGAATTTTACATATGGCCAGGTCCACCATCATGGGGGCAGTTCTAGTGGGACTGTGTTCAGGGGCCCCCCCCCCGTTTTCCTATCAAAAGGGGAGCCTAGGGGGCTCACAGTATCCCCTAAACCCCCCATTTCAGGGCCCTATATAACAAAGAAAAAGAGAATTATTCTCACCGTTAATTCGGTTTCCATTAGTCCACCATGACGGCCCCAACTGGAGGATGACCCTTGACCTCTGTAGGGACAGGAAGCAGAGAGGTTAAATACCCCACCCCGGCATCCGTACACCAGTGGCTACCAAATAACTACACCGGCCTTGGATGCAACCCATTTATTGTATGTTATCAATTCACACATAACAAATAGGCAATTTTAACTTAATCAAAATACAGGGTGGGAAATATATATGGGCCGTCATGGTGGACTAATGGAAACCGAATTAACGGTGAGAATAATTCTCTTTTTCCATAGCGTCCCCCATGACGGCCCCAACTGGAGATGTACCAGATTACATAGTTAGGGGGGGACAACAGCTTGTAAGACCTTCCTTCCGAAGGTTAGGTCTCTAGCACTTTGGACATCTAGCCTATAGTGTTTAGCAAAGGTCAGGTGAGTAGACCAGGTAGCTGCTCTACATATGTCCTCTAGAGAGGCCCAACGTTTCTCCGCCCAAGAGGCTGCCACCCCTCTGGTCGAGTGGGCCCTAACAGTCCCTGAAATGTCCAGGTTGTTGGCATCATAAGCTTCTTTGATGACCGTTCTGATCCACCTGGCGATGGATGCTTTTGAAGCTTTTCTGCCTTTGTTTTTTCCCCTAAATTGTAGAATGTTGTCGTCCTTTCTCCAGGATTTGGTCTCTTCGAGATAATGTAGCAGGTATCTTCTGACATCCAATGTATGCCACTCCCGTTCTTTGGCATGCTTTGGGTTCTGGCAGAAGGAAGGTAGAACAATCTCTTGATTACGATGAAAAGATGATGCTACTTTAGGTGTGAAGGTTTTATCTAACATTAGCACAATTTTATCCTCACACAGTCTAAGATATGGTTCTTTAATTGATAAACTCTGGATTTCCCCTACACGCCTAGCTGTTGTTATGGCTATGAGAAAGGAAATTTTCAGCGTTAATTCTCTGAGTTTAACCGTCTCGAGAGGTTCAAACGGTATCTTTGTGAGGTAGTCTAGCACTAATGAAAGATCCCAGTTTGGGATATTTTGCTTTATATGTGGTCTTAGCCTAGCAGTAGCTTTGACAAACCTTTGGATCCATCTGTTTTCTGCTAATGAGGTGTCGAAAAAGGCACTGAGGGCTGAAATCTGGACTTTTAAAGAACTCGTTTTAAGGCCCTTGTCGAATCCCGCCTGCAGGAAGTCTAGCACCTGTGAAATATTAGGGGATAGTTGGTTAGGAGGAGTCCTGCCACAAAAGGATACAAATTTTCCCCATATTCTTGTATAGATTTTGTGGGTGACTGGTTTGCGGCTTGCTTTAAGTGTAGAAATTACCTCGCTTGACAGTCCTTTGGCAATCAGCAACATCCTTTCAGGATCCACGCCGAGAGCTGGAGAGCCTGTGGATTTGGATGGTAAACTGGACCCTGGAATAGGAGATTGTTTACTGGTTCCAGCATGACAGGTTCTTCTAATGCCATCTTCCCTAGCCACGGAAACCAGTTCCTCTTTGGCCACCAGGGAACAACGAGAATAACTTTCGCTTGGTCTTCTCTGATCTTTTGAACAACTCTCGCTATGAGAGGTATAGGAGGAAAAGCGTACATTAGAGGCCCGCTCCAAGTCTGACTGAAGGCATCCCTCTGGCCAAACGGAGTATTTGGTTCCAGAGAGAAGAAATGGGGAACCTTGGTATTTTTGCTGGAGGCAAAGAGATCTGTCACTGGTTGTCCCCATTTTTGTGTGAGATGTAGAAAGATGTTCTCGTTCAAGCACCACTCGTTGTGGTCTATAGTCTGACGACTCAGATAGTCTGCTATTAAATTATTTTCTCCCTTTAGATGGGTGGCTGAGAGAGAGCAGATGTTGGCTTCTGCCCAAGCAAATATTTTGTCTGAGAGACTGAGGAGATCTGGGTTCCTGGTACCCCCCTGATGACGGAGATACGCCACTGTGGTGGTGTTGTCTGAGTAAATTCTTATATGACTCTCCTTCAGGCTTTGAGTGCTGGCTCTTAAAGTCTCTAGGACAGCTCTTAATTCTCGAAAGTTCGAGGAACGGGATCTGATTGTCGATGGCCATAGCCCCTGAATGGGTCGCCCTGCTATGTCTGCTCCCCAACCTGACTGACTTGCGTCCGTCTGAATGTTTATCACTGGCCAGGGATGCCATGACACTCCTCTTTCCAGGTTTGAAGTATTTGTCCACCACTCCAGGGATTGCTTGACTGCTATCGATATCCGAACCTTCTGATTCAAGTGTTGGGGATTTTTGTCCCAGGAGGTCAAAACCCAGTTTTGAAGGGCTCTGGTGTGACTTTGACTCCACTGTACGCTTTGAATGGAGGATGTCATAAGTCCCAGTATCCTCATGGCTTCCCTTATTGTGCAATGATTCCTTTTTTGAAACGTCATAATCTGTTGTCTCAGTCTTGCTGCTTTTTCTGGTGGCAAAAAGGACATCTGCTGGATCGAATCCAACAATGTTCCTAGAAACACGACTTTTGTATTTGGGACTAGTCTGGATTTCTCCAAATTTATCATCCATCCTAACTGTTGTAGGATTGTCCTTGTAATATCTCGGTGGTGTATTAGCTCCTGTTCTGAACCGGCCACCACTAGCAGATCGTCCAGGTAGGGGATGACTAGTATCCCTTTTCGCCTCAGATAAGCTATCACCTCGACCATGATCTTTGTGAATGTCCTTGGGGCTGAAGAAATCCCAAAGGGCAGTGCCTTGTACTGGTAGTGGACCTCTTCTCCCCAAGGCGATCGAACTGCAAATCTGAGGAACTTCTGAGATTTTGGATGTATCGGCACATGGTAATATGCATCTCTCAGGTCTATTGTACACATAAACGCTCCTTGTTGTATCAGGACGACTGCCGAGCTCACGGTTTCCATCTTGAATTTTCGATAGAGTATATGGCTGTTTAATCTTTTTAGATTGCAAATCATTCTGAAGGCACCGTTCTGTTTTTTTATTAAGAAGAGGGGAGAGTAGTGTCCCTCTCTTAACTGTTTTTGAGCTACCGGGATGATGACGTCCAGTCGAATTAGTTTTTGTATCTCCAACCATAATGAGTTTGAGAGATTTTCTGAGGGCTGCTCGGTCAGAACAAATTTTCTGGGAGGAAGAGAGGTTAATTCTAAATGGTAACCTTCCCGAAGAATACTTAGTATCCAGGGGTTTGATGTTATCTGAGTCCATTGAGAGTGGAACTTTAACAGTCTTCCCCCCACCCTGGCGTCATTATTTTCTATAAGCCGGGGCAGAGTTGATGGCACTGAGTAGGAAGCCTCTTCCTTTCCCTCCTTTAGGGTAGCTCCATCTACCTTGCTTGCCTTTCCCTCTAAAGGGCTGTTTCCTGTCCTTAGCATCCCGAAAGGGCTGTTTCCTGGGGTTACTCCTGGACTCCGGGAACCCCTTCTTTTTATCCGCCGCCTTCTCCAAAAGCGTGTCGAGTTCTGAACCGAAAAGATATTCCCCCTCGAATGGAATTCCACATAACTTTGATTTTGACCTGAAATCACCGGTCCATTGGCGAAGCCAGAGTGACATTCTAACCGAATTTGACAGTGCCCCTTCCTTGGCACTTATTCTTACTCCCTCCGCTGAGGCATCTGCAATGAAGGCTGTAGCTGCTTTTAAGGTGGAGAATGTGCCCAATAACATTTATCTTGGAGTGCCGTCTCTAACATGACCTTCCAATTCTGAAATCCAATGAAACAAAGTGCGCGCCATGGACGTCGTAGTAATATTAGATTTTAGATTCAACATGGCACATTCCCATGTCTTTTTTAGAAGGCTGTCCGCCTTCCTATCCAAAGGATCCCTTAGCTGAATTGCATCCTCGAATGGAAGATCCGTCTTTTTAGTCATTTTGGTGACTTGAACATCGACTTTGGGGGTAGAGTTCCAAATTTTTGCTTCTGTTTCATCAAAGGAGAGACGGTTTTTAAACTCTCTAGAAATGGAGATTCTACTCTCCGGTTCTCTCCATTCTTCAAGTATCAGCTCCTTAAGAGTGTTATTTATGGGAAACACTCGCCTCTTCTTAAACTTAAGGAGTCCGAATAACTCATCTTGAATGGATTTAGTTTCCTCTATCTCCTCGATCTTGAGGGTATCCCTCATAGCCTTTAGAAGTGGTTCCAGATCTTCTGAAGCTAGTAAATATCTAGATTCCATTTTACATGCTGAATTGGATGGTCCTGGCTCCATATCAATAGATTCCTTGGTCCCTTCCGAGTCCGATGCGGAGTCTGACATGGATTCCATAACTCGTTGTCTTTTATGCAGAGGCTCTTGAGGTATAAGAGCTGTTATAGATGAGGCTATAGATGTTTTAACCTCATCCCTTATAAAACTGCGCATCTCATCCACAAAAGAAGACCTCTCTTCTCTGAGTAGGTTATCCACGCAGGTTTTACAGACTGGTTTTTTGTAGTCTGCAGGGAGCTTTTCTGAGCACATGTTGCACTTCCTTGAAGCGGCTCTCTTCGCGCTCGACTGATCTTTAGCTCTCCCTTTATCCTTCTCCTTTTCCCTGGGCTCCTACCAAGGAGAAGGAGAAGTAATTAGTCCTTAACCGGACCCTATGTGATAATACAGGGATATGTGGGTGACCCACCACCCTATCCCTAATTAACCCTACTTACAGGGTTCAAGGATAAGAGATCCAGACTCGAAGCCTCCATGCCATGCGTCTCCATATCCCCAATTGTGGGACCACCGGTATCAGTAAGCCTAAACATTTTAACAGAAAGTGAAATAAATTCTGCTTTTAACCAAGTGGAATACAAATAAAGGAGTACCTGAGGTATCTTGAAATGAGGAATATACTGCACAGGTCCCTAAGAGAGACACACACATGTATATAGGCCTGGATCTGGATAAGACACATATGAGGCAACCAAACAGCATGTAACCGACCTTGATGGCTGGAAATGCCTAGAATAGCGTCCGATCTCAGAGATGCTTGAGTCAGGGCTAAAGGAGCGACTGTTAGACCTCAGATCAACATGACTATCTCACTTTTGAATCTTACCGCTCCACGCTCCTGCTTCCGGACCGCGCCATCGTGACGTCACATCCGGTCCCGTCATTTCCGGCGGAAGTCGTCACCAGAGTCGGACGGCAGCCGGTCCATGTGACTTCCGCGATGGACACGCTCCGGGTGTCCTTAGCTGCACAGAGCTGCGGGCAGAGCCGGAGAAAATGGCGTCTCTGCTTGTGGCAGAGGAAAGGACCGAAGTCCGATCGAGGCCGAGACCGCCTTAGGGTAAGGGACGATTCCCTGCGCCACTTAGGTCCCCCCTCACCGTCCCAACCGCTGGGGATGAGGAGAGACTTCTCTCTACCACCTGCCCTGTGTAGGGACAGGAAGCCACTGGTGTACGGATGCCGGGGTGGGGTATTTAACCTCTCTGCTTCCTGTCCCTACAGAGGTCAAGGGTCATCCTCCAGTTGGGGCCGTCATGGGGGACGCTATGGAAAAAATAGATAAATAAAAAAGCCTATACTCACCTTTCGGCTTCTTCTCCTCAGCCCCACGGACACGTCTTCTGCTCTTCCAGCCCGAGCATTATGAGGTGGGGGTTGTCGCGGACGCATGTCGCCGTATTGTATGCGCCGTGCAGGCCAAGATGGAGCAACGTGGAGAAGCCAAAAGGTGAATATAAAGGGGCGTCTGGCAGGGCATTTCATTAAAGGGGGCATCTGCTGTGAACTGGTGAGCATACACAGAATCTGTAGTGTAGATCCCCATATGTGTGTCTATAGTAGTGTAGAGTAGATAGCATTAGGTGTCATCTGTAGTGTAGATGGTGGTACGTGTAGAGTTTGTAGTGTAGAGTAGATGGGGGTACATGTAATCTGCAGTGTAAAGTAGACCCGATATGTGTAGAGTAGACGGCGGTACGTGTAGAGTCTGTAGTGTAGAGTAGACGGCAGTACGTGTAGAGTCTGTAGTGTAGAGTAGACGGCGGTACGTGTAGAGTCTGTAGTGTAGAGTAGACGGCGGTACGTGTAGAGTCTGTAGTGTAGAGTAGACGGCGGTACGTGTAGAGTCTGTAGTGTGGAGTAGATGTCGTACGTGTAGTCTGTAGTGTAGAGTAGACGGCGGTACATGTAGAGTATGTAGTGTAGAGTAGACGGCGGTACATGTAGAGTATGTAGTGTAGAGTAGACGGCGGTACATGTAGAGTATGTAGTGTAGAGTAGACGGTGGCACGTGTAGTCTGTTGTGTAGAGTAGAAGTCGTACGTGTAGTCTGTAGTGTAGAGTAGACGGCGGTATGCGTAGAATCTGTAGTTTAGAGTAGACAGCGGTACGCGTAGAGTCTAGTGTAGAGTAGACGGTGGTATGTGTAGTCTGTAGTGTAGACGGCGGTACGTGTAGAGTCTGTAGTGTAGAGTAGACAGCGGTACGTGTAGAATCTGTAGTGTAGAGTAGACGGCAGTACGTGTAGAATCTGTAGTGTAGAGTAGACGGCAGTATGTGTAGAGTCTGTAGTGTAGAGTAGACGGTGGTACGTGTAGTCTGTAGTGTAGAGTAGATGGTGGTACATGTAGTATCTGCAGTGTGGAGTAGAAGTCGTACGTGTAGTCTGTAGTGTAGACGGCGGTACGTGTAGAATCTGTAGTTTAGAGTAGACGGCGGTACGTGTAGAGTATGTAGTGTAGAGTAGACGGCAATACATGTAGAGTATGTAGTGTAGAGTAGAGTAGACGGCGGTACATGTAGAGTATGTAGTGTAGAGTAGAGTAGACGGCAGTACGTGTAGAGTATGTAGTGTAGAGTAGACGGCGGTAAGTGTAGAGTCTGTAGTGTAGATGGTGGTACGTGTAGAGTATGTAGTGTAGAGTAGACGGCGGTACATGTAGAGTATGTAGTGTAGAGTAGATGGTGGTACGTGTAGTCTGTAGTGTAGAGTAGAAGGCGGTACGTGTAGAGTCTGTAGTGTAGAGTAGAGTAGACGGCGGTACGTGTAGAGTAGACGGCGGTAAGTGTAGAGTCTGTAGTGTAGATGGTGGTACGTGTAGAGTCTGTAGTGTAGTCTGTAGTGTAGAGTAGACGGCGGTACGTGTAGAGTCTGTAGTGTAGAGTAGACAGCGGTACGTGTAGAGTCTGTAGTGTAGAGTAGACGGCAGTACGTGTAGAATCTGTAGTGTAGAGTAGACGGCAGTATGTGTAGAGTCTGTAGTGTAGTGTAGACAGCGGTACGTGTAGTCTGTATTGTAGGTGGCGGTACGTGTAGTCTGAATTGTAGGTGGCGGTACGTGTAGAGTCTGTAGTGTAGAGTAGACGGCAGTACATGTAGAGTCTGTAGTGTAGTGTAGACAGCGGTACGTGTAGTCTGTATTGTGGGTGGCGGTACGTGTAGAGTCTGTAGTGTAGAGTAGATGGCGGTACGTGTAGAGTCTGTAGTGCAGAGTAGACGGCGGTACCTGTAGAGTCTGTAGTGTAGAGTAGAAAGCGGTACGTGCAGTCTGTTGTGTAGAGTAGATGGCGGTACGTGTAGAGTCTGTAGTGGAGAGTAAACGGCGGTACGCGTAGAGTCTAGTGTAGAGTAGACGGTGGTACGTGTAGTCTGTAGTGTAGAGTAGACGGCGGTACGTGTAGTCTGTAGTGTAGAGTAGACGGCGGTACGTGTAGGGTATGTAGTGTAGAGTAGACGGCGGTACGTGTAGAGTCTGTAGTGTAGAGTAGACGGCGGTACGTGTAGAGTCTGTAGTGTAGAGTAGATGGCGGTACGTGTAGAGTCTGTAGTGTAGAGTAGACAGCGGTACGTGTAGAATCTGTAGTGTAAAGTAGACGGCGGTACGTGTAGAATCTGTAGTGTAAAGTAGACGGCAGTACGTGTAGAATCTGTAGTGTAGAGTAGACGGAAGTATGTGTAGAGTCTGTAGTGTAGAGTAGACGGAAGTATGTGTAGAGTCTGTAGTGTAGAGTAGATGGCGGTACGTGTAGAGTCTGTAGTGTAAAGTAGACGGCAGTACGTGTAGAATCTGTAGTGTAGAGTAGACGGAAGTATGTGTAGAGTCTGTAGTGTAGAGTAGACGGCGGTACGTGTAGAATCTGTAGTGTAGAGTAGACGGCAGTACGTGTAGAATCTGTAGTGTAGAGTAGACGGCAGTACGTGTAGAATCTGTAGTGTAAAGTAGACGGCGGTACATGTAGTGTATGTAGTGTAGAGTAGACGGTGGTACATGTAGTCTGTAGTGTAGAGTAGATGGCGGTACATGTAGTATCTGCAGTGTGGAGTAGAAGTCGTACGTGTAGTCTGTAGTGTAGACGGCAGTACGTGTAGAATCTGTAGTTTAGAGTAGACGGCGGTGCGCATAGAATCTGTAGTGTACAGTAGACGGCGGTACGCGTAGAGTCAAGTGTAGAGTAGACGGTGGTACGTGTAGAGTCTGTAGTGTAGTGTAGACAGCGGTACGTGTAGTCTGTATTGTAGGTGGCGGTAAGTGTAGAGTCTGTAGTGTAGAGTAGACGGCGGTACGTGTAGAGTCTGTAGTGTATAGTAGACGGCGGTACGTGTAGAGTCTGTAGTGCAGAGTAGATGGCGGTACCTGTAGAGTCTGTAGTGTAGAGTAGAAAGCGGTACGTGTAGAGTCTGTAGTGTAGAGTAGAAAGCGGTACGTGTAGAGTCTGTAGTGTAGAGTAGAAAGCGGTACGTGTAGAGTCTGTAGTGTAGAGTAGACGGCGGTACGTGCAGTCTGTTGTGTAGAGTAGACGGCGGTACGTGCAGTCTGTTGTGTAGAGTAGACGGCGGTACGTGTAGAGTCTGTAGTGGAGAGTAGACGGCGGTGCGCGTAGTCTGTAGTGTAGAGTAAAAGGCGGCACGTATAGAGTCTGTAGTGTAGAGTAGACGGTGGTACGTGTAGTCTGTAGTGTAGAGTAGACGGCGGTACGCGTAGAGTCTGTAGTGTAGAGAAGACGGCTGTACGTGTAGAGTAAAAGGCGTACGTGTAGTCTGTAGTGTAGAGTAGACGGCGGTACGTGTAGAATCTGTAGCTTAGAGTAGACGGCGGTACACGTAGAGTCTAGTGTAGAATAGACGGTGGTATGTGTAGAGTCTGTAGTGTAGAGTAGATGGCGGTACGAGTAGAGTCTGTTGTGTTGAGTAGATGGCGGTGAGTGTAGTATCTGCAGTGTGGAGTAGAAGTCGTACGTGTAGTCTGTAGTGTTGAGTAGACGGCGGTACGTGTAGAATCTGTAGTTTAGAGTAGACGGCGGTACGCAAAGAGTCTTGTGTAGAGTAGACGGTGGTATGTGTAGTCTGTAGTGTAGACGGTGGTACGTGTAGAGTCTGTTGTGTAGAGTAGACGGCGGTACGTGTAGAGTCTGTAGTGTAGAGTAGACGGCGGTACGTGTAGAGTCTGTAGTGTAGAGTAGACGGCGGTACGTGTAGAATCTGTAGTGTATAGTAGACGGCAGTACGTGTAGAATCTGTAGTGTAGAGTAGACGGCAGTATGTGTAGAATCTGTAGTGTAGAGTAGACGGCAGTATTTGTAGAGTCTGTAGTGTAGAGTAGACGGCAGTACGTGTAGAGTCTGTAGTGTAGAGTAGACGGCAGTACGTGTAGAATCTGTAGTGTAGAGTAGACGGCAGTACGTGTAGAATCTGTAGTGTAGAGTAGACGGCAGTATGTGTAGTCTGTAGTGTAGAGTAAATGGCGGTACGAGTAGTATGTAGTGTAGAGTAGACGGCGGTACGTGTAGAGTCTGTAGTGTAGAGTAGAGGGTGGTACGTGTAGAGTAGACGGCGGAACGTGTAGAGTAGACGGCGGAACGTGTAGAATCTGTAGTGTAGAGTAGACGGCGGTAAATGTAGAATCTGTAGTGTAGAGTAGACTGCGGTACGTGTAGTCTATAGTGTAGAAGGCGGTACGTGTAGTCTGTAGTGTAGAGTAGACGGCGGTACGTGTAGAGTCTGTAGTGTAGAGTAGACGGCGGTACGTGTAGAGTCTGTAGTGTAGAGTAGACGGTGGTACGTGTAGTCTGTAGTGTAGAGTAGACGGCGGTACGTGTAGAGTCTGTAGTGTAGAGTAGACGGTGGTACGTGTAGAGTAGACGGCGGAACGTGTAGAGTAGACGGCGGAACGTGTAGAATCTGTAGTGTAGAGTAGACGGCGGTAAATGTAGAATCTGTAGTGTAGAGTAGACTGCGGTACGTGTAGTCTATAGTGTAGAAGGCGGTACGTGTAGTCTGTAGTGTAGAGTAGACGGTGGTACGTGTAGAGTAGACGGCGGAACGTGTAGAGTAGACGGCGGAACGTGTAGAATCTGTAGTGTAGAGTAGACAGCGGTAAATGTAGAATCTGTAGTGTAGAGTAGACTGCGGTACGTGTAGTCTATAGTGTAGAAGGCGGTACGTGTAGTCTGTAGTGTAGAGTAGACGGCGGTACGTGTAGAATCTGTAGTGTAGAGTAGACGGTGGTACGTGTAGTATGTAGTGTAGACAGCGCTACGTGAAGATTCTGTAGTGTAGAGTAGACGGCGGTACGTGTAGAGTAGATGGTGGTATATGTAGAGTCTGTAGTGTAGAGTAGACGGCGGTACGTGTAGAGTAGACGGCGGTACGTGTAGAGTAGACGGCAGTACGTGTAGAGTAGACGGCGGTACGTGTAGAGTAGACGGCGGTACGTGAAGATACTGTAGTGTAGAGTAGACGGCGGTACGTGTAGAGTAGACGGTGGTATATGTAGAGTCTGTAGTGTAGACGGCGGTACGTGCAGAGTCTGTAGTGTAGAGTAGACGGCGGTACGTGTAGAAACTGTAGTGTAGAGTAGACGGCGGTACGTGTAGAAACTGTAGTGTAGAGTAGGCGGCGGTACGTGTAGAATCTGTAGTGTCGAGTAGGCGGCGGTACGTGTAGAGTCTGTAGTGTAGAGTAGACGGCGGTACGTGTAGAGTCTGTAGTGTAGAGTAGGCGGTGGTACGTGTAGAGCCTGTAATGTAGAGTAGACGGTGGTACGTGTAGAGTCTGTAGTGTAGAGTAGACGGCGGTACATGTAGAGTCTGTAACGAGAGTAGACGGCGGTACGTGTAGAGTGTAGTGTAGAGTAGACAGCGGTATGTGTAGAAATTGTAGTGTAGAGTAGATGGCAGTACGTGTAGAATCTGTAATGTAGAGTAGACGGCGGTACGTGTAGAGTCTGTAGTGTAGAGTAGACGGGGGTACGTGTAGAATCTGTAGTGCAGAGTAGACTGCGGTACGTGTAGAAATTGTAGTGTAGAGCAGATGGGGGTACATGTAATCTGTAGTGTAAAGTAGACGCGATATGTGTAGAGTCTGTAGTGTAGAGTAGACGGTGGTACGTGTAGTCTGTAGTGTAGAGTAGATGGCGGTACGTGTAGAATCTGTAGTGTAGAGTAGACGGTGGTACGTGTAGAGTAGACGGCGGTACGTGTAGAATCTGTAGTGCAGAGTAGACTGCCGTACGTGTAGAAATTGTAGTGTTGAGTAGACTGCGGTACGTGTAGAGTCTGTGTTGTAGAGTAGGCGGTGGTACATGTAGAGTCTGTAGTGTAGAGTAGACGGTGGTACGTGTAGAGTTTGTAGTGTAGAGCAGATGGGGGTACGTGTAATCTGTAGTGTAAAGTAGACCCGATATGTGTAGAGTCTGTAGTGTAGAGTAGACGGTGGACGTGTAGAGTCTGTAGTGTAGATGGTGGTACGTGTAGAGTCTGTAGTGTAGAGTAGACGGTGGTACGTGTAGTCTGTAGTGTAGAGTAGATGGCGGTACGTGTAGAATCTGTAGTGTAGAGTCTGTAGTGTAGAGTAGACGGTGGACGTGTAGAGTAGATGGCAGTACTTGTAGAATCTGTAGGGTAGAGTAGACGGCGGTATGTGTAGAGTATGTGTTGTAGAGTAGACGGCGGACGTGTAGAGTCTGTAGTGTAGAGGAGATGGCGGTACGTGTAGTCTGTAGTGTAGATGCCCGTATGTGTGTCTGTAGTAGTGTAGATTAGATAGCGTTAGACGTCATCTGTATTGTAGAGCAGATGGTGGTAGTAGTCTGTAGCGTAGAGTGGATTATGGTATGTGTAGTCTGTGTATATTAGGGTCCTCTCGCACGTGGTAGTAATGATCCCAGGTAACACGGTTTTCCACACACACTTTATAATTAATACCAGTGGTGATTAATGATAAAATACAGGGTCGGCCTGGATGTCTCCCGTGGTGAGTCCATATCTTACAGCGTCTCCTCCTCCAGTGATTGCTATGTGCGCTCCAGCAGCAGCGGGAGGGTTAGGGGTACATGTCACCTTCAGCAGCACATCCCATGGGAGGGGTAAGGAGGTAGATGATGACAAATACTGGGTAATCCCCCCGCAGGGTCATGCAGTCTCTTAGAAACAAATCAGTCCAGTCACGTATCACACGTTGCCACCATGCTCCTAACGGGCTTCCCTCTCCTCCAGTCACGTATCACACGTTGCCACCTTGTTTCTCACAGGCTTCCCTCTCCTCCAGTCACGTATCACACGTTGCCACCTTGTTTCTCACGGGCCTCCCTCTCCTCCAGCGCCAGCTGCATGGCCCAGATACTCAGCGGCCTCATGTAGGCCAGGGAGCGGTACACCTCCTTCTCACAGTATGCCTCCGGGGTCTGGAAGGACATACCCAGCCGCTCCCATACCGTTCGATAACAACCTTCTGCTGTCCTGAAGCCTTCATCCACCAGACCCTGAAATACAATGAGGGCAAGACCCAACGTAAGAGTGATGGCGAAAAATCCTAAACGCCACTGACTGGTGGGAGGCGAATGCTGACGGACAGTAAATGACAGACTTATAATTCAAATACATAATCTGCATCAAAATACAACTAAACCCAATGCCCCCCCTCCCCACAGATATTGGCAATGATATACAATGGTCAGAAATGCAGTTTCAGATGGGAGTAAGAGTAGTTTGCAGTTGGATGTTTGGCCTCGGGAGAGGTTTCTTCTATAACAGAATGTTAGGACGTGACCTCCCTCCACTGCTGGGAGGGTCTTAACTTACCCCACCCCATTTGCTAGGGTAGTGGAAACCTCCAAACCGAAGACGCATGGGAACTTCTCAACTGAAGGTTATTGGAAACCAGTACTGGACCCATGGGATCCAGCCTAACAAGGATTCATTACCACACTTCCATGGGTCCTATGTGTGTCCTTAACCCAGGGTCCTGAGATATCGGACATACAGCAGCTCCATGATTCTCTGAGATTACGCCTCCCATTTGTCCGTGAGGCTTCTATGAAGTTTGCCGCCAAGTTTGTAACTTTTACCACTGGGAGCTTTTGAAGTTGGACCACTTGAGGATATATCCTGACATTATATACCCCATATTATATGTCTGATATCCCAGGCTTGGATCTGGACCTTTCCAAGGATCCCTGTGGTCTTCAGTACCTCCCCCTTCCAGCTCTGCTCCACTGATTGGCTCACACCCATCAAAAACATCTACATCCAAAAGACTAAGGGGCAGATTTATTAAGCTAAGAGTAAGAATGTTCTTAGTTGCCCTTGGTGACCAGTTACAGCTCCCCTTTATTCATCCGCACTGCTGAGCTGTAATTGGTTGCCATGGGCTAGGAAGCCCATTGGGGCAGATTTATGAAGTGAGTGCTGGTACCTCATGAATCATAGTGGCCGCCAGTCCATAAACCACACCAATCCACACCTCATCTGACTGGACACTGGAAGTGTCGACGGTACCGTCGGGTCGCATTCCGTTCACGGCTCCCATCTGACCGTTCGCAAACTGCTTCACGTTCAATTCATAGATGGTCCTCAAGGCGCTGAGGACGTGAGCGGAGGGGAACACCTGCAGGAGACATGGAGAGCAGTGAGAGGCCTGATATATGCACCGGCACTGCACAACCTCCCAATACTCCCCCATCATACCTCCTTCTGGCCCAAACCCAGGCCACAGGCCCGCAGGAACCACTGCCCCGCGCACTGGTCCGACATAACACTGTTATAGTACAGCTGCTCCCCACAGTCATAGTTGTAATATTTCCCTGGGAATAGAAGAATAGTAACAGAGTATTATTACCAAGACAAAGACGGTGGAGCTTAATGACCCCGGACAGCAATGACCTGGAGACCGGGGGGTCAGGGGTCGTGCCAATAAGATCTGCAGTAGGAGAAGAAGTGAAAGGCACTCGCCCCCTATTTAAACACACATAGAGGCAAATACATGGTGGAGGGAGGACAACAACACCTCTATCAGCCCTCTACACCAAACCTGCCCCCCACATAGTAACAGTAACTGCAGCACCGGGGTGCCCCGAGGACTAATACCCCCCCACAGAGTAACAGTAACTGCAGCACTGGGGTGTCCCGAGGACTAATACCTCCCCCCCACATAGTAACACTAACTGCAGCACCGGGGTGTCCCGAGTACTAATACCTCCCCCCCCACATAGTAACACTAACTGCAGCACCGGGGTGTCCCGAATACTAATACCTCCCCCCACATAGTAAACACTAACTGCAGCACTAGGGTGTCCCGAGGACTAATACCTCCCCCCCACATAGTAACACTAACTGCAGCACTAGGGTGTCCCGAGTACTAATGCCTCCCCCCCACATAGTAACACTAACTGCAGCACTGGGGTGCCCCGAGGACTAATACCTCCACCCACATAGTAACACTAACTGCAGCAGCGGGGTGTTCCGAGGACTAATACCTCCTCCCCACATAGTAACACTAACTGCAGCACCGGGGTGTCCTGAGTACTAATGCCCCCCCCCCCACATAGTAACACTAACTGCAGCACCGGGGTGCCCCGAGGACTAGTACCTCCCCCCCACATAGTAACACTAACTGCAGCACTGGGGTGTCCCGAGGACTAGTACCACCTCCCCACATAGTAACACTAACTGCAGCACTGGGGTGCCCCGAGGACTAATACCCCCCCCCCACATAGTAACACTAACTGCAGCACTGGGGTGTCCCGAGGACTAATGCCTCCTCCCCACATAATAACACTAACTGCAGCAGCGGGATGTCCTGAGTACTAATACCTCCGCCCACATAGTAACAGTAACTGCAGCACTGGTGTGCCCCGAGGACTAATA
Organism: Engystomops pustulosus; assembly: GCF_040894005.1. Lineage (NCBI taxonomy): Eukaryota > Metazoa > Chordata > Amphibia > Anura > Leptodactylidae > Engystomops > Engystomops pustulosus. The sequence continues at coordinate 62,052 of NW_027285029.1, read as the reverse complement.
CCCCCCCCCCCACACACACATAGTAATACTAACTGCAGCACCGGGGTGGAGCTTCTACAGGTAATAAACAGAGTAGGAGGAGCTTGTATGGGTAAGGACCAGAGAGTGGGAGGAGCTTCTACAGGTCTGCTGGTTTATCAGATTCCCATGTAATAAAATGCTGATGGTTTCCATCGTATAATGTGATTTCTGATGCTGCAGAGCACAGACCTCTCATCCTGGGTGCAGGAATCTTCAGCAGAGGATTTGGGGGAATATTTAAATGTTTGGATCCAGGAGAGGAAGTCTCCATGTAGACATTTTGTATGATGTTGTGGTCACTTGCGGGATCCATTGGGGTCTGCCAGGACCCCCACCGCTGCTACAATGAACTTTACTGCTTCCACTCACTTGTTGATAATAGTTACCTGCTCCCTATTAGCATCCTGTATGGAGACCCTGTGTCATCACCATTATCTGCTCTACCACAACCCCCCCCCCCCCACGGGGTCAATTCATGACTGCATGAGGGAGGGAGAGAGCAGTAAACCATGGTCTCCCCCGTGGTTTGGAGGGAGGGGGACCCCCGCGGCTCGCCTCCTCCGCTACAGGGAGGGGGACCCCCGCGGCTCGCCTCCTCCGCTACAGGGAGGGGGACCCCCGCGGCTCGCCTCCTCCGCTACAGGGAGGGGGACCACCACGGCTCGCCTCCTCCGCTACAGGGAGGGGGACCACCACGGCTCGCCTCCTCCGCTACAGGGAGGGGGACCCCCGCGGCTCGCCTCCTCCGCTACAGGGAGGGGGACCCCCGCGGCTCGCCTCCTCCGCTACAGGGAGGGGGACCCTCGCGGCTCGCCTCCTCCGCTACAGGGAGGGGGACCCCCGCGGCTCGCCTCCTCCGCTACAGGGAGGGGGACCATCACGGCTCGCCTCCTCCGCTACAGGGAGGGGGACCCCCGCGGCTCGCCTCCTCCGCTACAGGGAGGGGGACCCCCGCGGCTCGCCTCCTCCGATACAGAGAGGGGGACCCCCGCGGCTCGCCTCCTCCGCTACAGGGAGGGGGACCATCACGGCTCGCCTCCTCCGCTACAGGGAGGGGGACCCCCGCGGCTCGCCTCCTCCGCTACAGGGAGGGGGACCATCACGGCTCGCCTCCTCCGCTACAGGGAGGGGGACCACCACGGCTCGCCTCCTCCGCTACAGGGAGGGGGACCCCCGCAGCTCGCCTCCTCCGCTACAGGGAGGGGGACCCCCGCGGCTAGGAGAATTGAACAAGCGATCCAAAAAAAAAAAAAAAAAAAGTCTGGTTTACTGAAACATTTGAATTTCAAGATTTAACACTTTAGTTGCACTTGTAAATATATATTTTTTGGTCTGTAGTGAATAATTGTTGAAAATCCTGGCTCTGCGGAGCCACCCTCCTACCAAACTATATACTTTATGTGTTATGATGGATGAGATAGGAGCAGATCCTGACTCTGCGAACCCATCCTCCTACATATCTGTATACTTTATGTGTTATGATGGATGAGACAGGAGCAGATCCTGGCTTTGCAGAGACACCCTCCTACCAATCTTTATACTTTATGTGCTATGATGGATGAGACAGGAGCAGATCCTGGCTCTGCAGAGACACCCTCCTACCTATCTTTATACTTTATGTGCTATAATGGAGGAGATAGGAGCAGATCCTGACTCTGCAAAGACACCCTCCTACCAATCTATATACTTTATGTGCTATGATTGAGAAGATATGAGCAGATCCGGGCCCTGCGGAGACACCCTCCTACCAATCTATATACTTTATGTGTTATGATGGATGAGATAGGAGCAGATCCTGACTCTGTGGAGACACCCTCCTACCAATCTATATACTTTATGTGTTATGATGGATGAGATAGGAGCAGATCCTGACTCTGTGGAGACACCCAACTACCAATCTATATACTTTATGTGTTATGATGGATAAGATAGGAGCAGATTCTGGCTCTGCAGAGACACCCTCCTACATATCTGTATACTTTATGTGCTATGATGGAGAAGATATGAGCAGATCCTGGCCCTGCGGAGCCACCCTCCTACCAATCTATATACTTTATGTGCTACGATGGATGAGATAGGAGCAGATCCTGACTCTGTGGAGACACCCAACTACCAATCTATATACTTTATGTGTTATGATGGATAAGATAGGAGCAGATCCTGGCTCTGCTGAGCCATCCTCCTACCGATCTGTATACTTTATGTGCTATGATGGAGAAAATAGGAGCAGATTGTGGATCTGTGGTGTCACCCTCCTACCAATCTATATACTTTATGTGCTATGATGGAGGAGATAGGAGCAGATCCTGGCTCTGTGGGGCCACCCTCCTACCAATCTATGTACTTTATGTGCTATAATGGAGGAGATAGGAGCAGATCCTGGCCCTGCGGAGCCACCCTCCTACCAATCTATATACTTTATGTGCTATGATGGATGAGATAGGAGCAGATCCTGGCTCTGCAGAGACACCCTCCTACAAATCTATATACTTTATGTGCTATGATGGATGAGATAGTAGCAGATCCTGGCTCTGCAGAGACACCCTCCTACCAATCTTTATACTTTATGTGCTATGATGGAGGAGATAGGAGCAGATCCTGACTCTGTGGAGACACCCTCCTACCAATCTTTATACTTTATGTGCTATGATGGAGAGATAGGTGCAGATCCTGACTCTGCGAAGCCATCCTCCTACCGATCTGTATACTTTATGTGTTATGAAGGAGGAAATAGGAGCAGATTGTGGATCTGCGGTGTCACCCTCCTACCTATCTATATACTTTATGTGCTACGATGGAGGAGATAGGAGCAGATCCTGGCTTTGCAGAGACACCCTCCTACATATCTGTATACTTTATGTGCTACGATGGAGGAGATAGGAGCAGATCCTGGCTTTGCAGAGACACCCTCCTACCTATCTATATACTTTATGTGCTACGATGGATGAGATAGGAGCAGATCCTGGCTCTGCTGAGCCATCCTCCTACCAATCTATATACTTTATGTGCTATAATGGAGGAGATAGGAGCAGATCCTGGCTCTGCCGAGTCAACCTCCTACCAATCTATATACTTTATGTGCTATGATGGATGAGATAGGAGTAGATCCTGACTCTGTGGAGACACTCTCCTACCAATCTTTATACTTTATGTGCTATAATGGAGGAGATAGGAGCAGATCCTGGCTCTGCTGAGCCATCCTCCTACCAATCTATATACTTTATGTGCTATGATGGAGGAGATAAGTCCAGAAAAATGTCGCCTGAGATAAAACAACTGGTGATGTGCAGGGGGTGAGGTTCAGGAGGTGCCCCCACATGGGGCGCCAGCATGTTGTCATTGTATTTAGACATTGCCCTCCTGTTATACAGTACATAACAGCCGTTACACCACGGGTACAGCTCCTTGCTGATGATCCCTACTACCCCCACCATCAGCATTCTGCATCTGCCTCCTCCACCTAGAAATTTCTTCTGGGATCCGGATTATTTTCTCCTGGGTTTGATGTGACTTATTGGTTAATGGGCGGAGAAGTCCAGTCATCCAGAGCTACAGGTAGGAAAAGGACAACACGTGGCACAGAGCGATTCACCTCCCGCCTCCCCCCCGCTAGGTCTGACCGCTGCCAGTGTCCGGGGACCAGCGGAACGCGGAAAAACATGAAATAACAAGGAGTAACACACATTACCAGGACAAAAATATATTGCTTCAGAACAAACCCGCCGGCCGCCTCTTCGATTCGGGGCCTCAGAAAACCTGATTATTTTTTATATAACTCTTTTATATTAAAGGGGGTTTTCCCAATAAAGAAAATTCTCAAACTCCTTGTGATGTTACACTATAAAGATCCCAGAGTGTGAGCGGGGACTCTCTGAGCAGACACTTCATGATTCCTCTGTGCTGTGAGCGGGGACTCTCTGAGCAGACACTTCATGATCACTCTGTGCTGTGAGCGGGGACTCTCTGAGCAGACACTTCATGATCCCTCTGTGCTGTGAGTGAGGACTCTCTGAGCAGACACTTCATGATCTCTGTGCTGTGAGCGAGGACTCTCTGAGCAGACACTTCATGATTCCTCTGTGCTGTGAGCGGGGACTCTCTGAGCAGACACTTCATGATCTCTGTGCTGTGAGCGAGGACTCTCTGAGCAGACACTTCATGATTCCTCTGTGCTGTGAGCCGGGACTCTCTGAGCAGACACTTCATGATTCCTCTGTGCTGTGAGCGGGGACTCTCTGAGCAGACACTTCATGATTCCTCTGTGCTGTGAGAGGGGACTCTCTGAGCAGACACTTCATGATCCCTCTGTGCTGTGAGCTGGGACACTCTGAGCACACACTTCATGATCCCTCAGTACTGTGAACGAGGACTGTCTGAGCAGACACTTCATGATCCCTCAGTACTGTGAACGAGGACTGTCTGAGCAGACACTTCATGATTCCTCTGTGCTGTGAGTGGGGACTCTCTGAGCAGACACTTCATGATCCCTCTGTGCTGTGAGTGGGGACTCTCTGAGCAGACACTTCATGATCCCTCTGTGCTGTGAGCGAGGACTCTCTGAGCAGACACTTCATGATCCCTCTGTGCTGTGAGCGGGGATTCTCTGAGCAGACACTTCATGATCCCTCTGTGCTGTGAGCGAGGACTCTCTGAGCAGACACTTCATGATCACTCTGTGCTGTGAGCGGGGACTGTCTGAGCAGACACTTCATGATCCCTCTGTGCTGTGAGCCGGGACTCTCTGAGCAGACACTTCATGATTCCTCTGTGCTGTGAGCGAGGACTCTCTGAGCAGACACTTCATGATTCCTCTGTGCTGTGAGCGAGGACTCTCTGAGCAGACACTTCATGATCCCTCTGTGCTGTGAGCGGGGACTCTCTGAGTAGAGTCTACCTAAGTTGGGAGGAACATAAGTACCTGCGGAAGCAATAAATCCACAACCCATCAATGATGGGAATCAACCACCTTGCTCTAGTCCCCTTGAAAAATTAACCTCGTCCTGCTACATACCTATTTGCCCTGAACAGCCTACTGATAGTATCCTAATCCATATGTCCAAGTTCCCCGCTATGAATATATGCGATAACTACAACAATTGGAAACTGAGTCCCTTGACAGGCGCAGTTCAACTCCACTGAAGGGAATACTTACAAGTCCCCCGTCATGCGCAGATCGGCCACCGAGGTAGCTGGGAACAAAGTCCCTGGGCATGCGCAGTGTGGTCTCGCCAGTAAGCGTCATATAGACATGCGCACTGGATAATGGGGAGATGCGCCTGAGCTACGCCCCCGGCAGGTGTGGCGCACGGTCCCTCGCGCCTTGATTGGGTAAGAAAGGACGAGCCTCTGGGGTTATGATTGGACATTGGCAGTGGATCCGCCCACCTCCTCCCCTTGGACACGTCACTACGAGAGTCTTTAAATTCCGTAGCTGCGCTTGGTGTGCCGCACTATAGCCCCGGTACCCCTGAGGACGCCACGTGCAGTGGCGAAACATGTCGGGGGGGCTGTTTTGTATGTTTTAGACGCAGCAGTGTGCTAAACGCTTCGCAATCTAGCAATTGCATGAGCTATATGCTTGCATGTATGATGAAATGATTGGAGACTAAGCATTAGGGCAAGAGATAGGAATTTTACTCCCCTTTCCCTCCTCCCCTTAGCTGGTTGAGGCTATACAATAGGAGTAGTGCTGTGTTTTGAATGTGCCGCACCATAGCCTACATACTGGAGGTTCTGAGGACCATACTGAAGTGTGGTTACCCAGCTGAGAGACGAACCGAGGACCCGGTTGGTTTACATATAGAACCTATCGCCACTTGCCCTATATGCCCCATATCGCTCCATCCGCCGAACGCGACTGTCTGTTAATTTTAAATTTCACATATAGTTTAATGATCTCCGTTCCATCCCCTTACCTTTTAAGATAACTAGTAATAAAAGTTAAATTTTATGTGACTAATGGGTGGCATTGTCCCAATAGGACAAACCTTTTTCTCTCTTTGACTCTCTGAGCAGACACTTCATAATCCCTCTGTGCTGTGAGCGAGGACTTTCTGAGCAGACACTTCATGATTCCTCTGTGCTGTGAGCGGGGACTCTCTGAGCAGACACTTCATGATCCCTCTGTGCTGTGAGCGGGGTCTCTCTGAGCAGACACTTCATGATTCCTCTGTGCTGTGAGCGAGGACTTTCTGAGCAGACACTTCATGATTCCTCTGTGCTGTGAGCGGGGACTCTCTGAGCAGACACTTCATGATCCCTCTGTGCTGTGAGCGGGGACTCTCTGAGCAGACACTTCATGATCACTCTGTGCTGTGAGCGGGGACTCTCTGAGCAGACACTTCATGATTCCTCTGTGCTGTGAGCGGGGACTCTCTGAGCAGACACTTCATGATTCCTCTGTGCTGTGAGCGGGGACTCTCTGAGCAGACACTTCATGATCCCTCTGTGCTGTGAGCGAGGACTCTCTGAGCAGACACTTCATGATTCCTCTGTGCTGTGAGCGGGGACTCTCTGAGCAGACACTTCATGATCACTCTGTGCTGTGAGCGGGGTCTCTCTGAGCAGACACTTCATGATCCCTCTGTGCTGTGAGCGGGGACTCTCTGAGCAGACACTTCATGATCCCTCTGTGCTGTGAGTGGGGACTCTCTGAGCAGACACTTCATGATCCCTCTGTGCTGTGAGCGGGGACTCTCTGAGCAGACACTTCATGATTCCTCTGTGCTGTGAGCGGGGACTCTCTGAGCAGACACTTCATGATCCCTCTGTGCTGTGAGCGAGGACTCTCTTAGCAGACACTTCATGATTCCTCTGTGCTGTGAGCGGGGACTGTCTGAGCAGACACTTCATGATCCCTCTGTGCTGTGAGCCGGGACTCTCTGAGCAGACACTTCATGATTCCTCTGTGCTGTGAGCGAGGACTCTCTGAGCAGACACTTCATGATCCCTCTGTGCTGTGAGCGGGGACTCTCTGAGCAGACACTTCATGATCCCTCTGTGCTGCGAGTGGGGACTCTCTGAGCAGACACTTCATGATTCCTCTGTGCTGTGAGCGGGGACTCTCTGAGCAGACACTTCATGATCCCTCTGTGCTGCGAGTGGGGACTCTGAGCAGACACTTCATGACCCCTCTGTGCTGTGAGATGCCTAGAGCTGACAATGTGCTTAGATTATCAGGGTACAGGGTTATCTACACTTTCATTTACCTTCTGAACACTCGCCAGTACCTGACACATAGAAAGAGTGATGAAACTTTAGAGATGATGAGACGCCTATTGCACACTGTCAGCTCTGCTACAATAAATCTCCTATGCCTTACCCCCCCCCCCCCCAATAAATAACTGTATGCAGCTTGTAGTACTTCTCATGCTGCTACCACCAGGATGTTAGTGTTTATCAATGAGTGAGTTCCGACCTGGACTGCAGGGGCAGGGCTAGAGTGCAGAGGCGGGGCTAGAGTGCAGGGAGCAGAGACAGAGAGACTAGCTAAGTAAAGCCTCAATGAAGATGGCTGTCAGAAGTTACAGGGCCATGTCCAGCAGGAGTGATAGAGGCAGGTTGTAGTTCTATCTGTGAGATGCTGGATTTGATATTGTGTTATCTTGAGGACATATAAGAAACTTGTCTTCATGGGCGGAACCCCTTTAATGTTTATTGCCACAATAGTAAGGAAGAGCCACCTGATCCATGAGTCCCATAGACTATAATAATCTGCAGTTTGGTCCCTTTGTAGTAACCAGGGGCCCCCTGTGCCCCCCTCCTGCCATGGGTCAGTACTCAGGACATATGTAGAGGTTATCCTATCATTACCCTGGTCCTGATCCAGTAGGTCACATTGGATCATTTGTTTTCTTGTGCAATGTTCTGTTATGCGTCTCTGTAAATTGATTGGGACTTTTAGGTGCATTATGGAACGGAGCATGGGGTGCGGCTGCACTTCGTTTTTCACCTAAAAGTCTCTAACTTGCTTTTAAAAAAACATTGCAAATTAAAGAAAACAACTCCAGTGGTAATGGGGGGGCCTCCCGCGCCACCACTGCCTCCCGCGCCACCACTGCCTCCCGCGCCACCACTGCCTCCCGCGCCACCACTACCTCCCGCGCCACCACTGCCTGCCGCTGGTAATGGGGGGCCTCCCGTGCCACCACTGCCTGCCGGTGGTAATGGGGGGGGGGGGCTCCCTCGCCAACACTGACTGCCGGTGGTAATGGGGAGAACCTCCCGCGCCACCACTGCCTGCCGGTGGTAATGGGGGACCTCCCGCGCCACCACTGCCTGCCGGTGGTAATGGGGGACCTCTCGCGCCACCACTGCCTGCTGACCATATTATATGTGATATGATGGCGGTTATGCTCCGGATGCAGGGATCCTCCTCACTGGACATTACCAGGGCTTAGCCCTTCCCGGTGACTACCCCTGTCTCCTACCCCCGCACTACATACAGGACACATACCGTTCCAGAGGAGCTTCTCAAATGCCTCTTTCCCTCTGCTGAGAATACTTGAGAACTTGTGTTGTGCCTCAGTGTCCCCAAGGTCCTCGGCCATCTGACACATCATACACACGGCCGCCAGCCATAGCCCCCCACAGTAGGAGCTGAAAGAAACAAGCAGCGTTATAAAGAGCCCCAGTGCACGGCCCATCAGCAGCTGGTACGGGACACTCACCTGGGTCCGGTCATCACCCAGCCGTCATACGTCTGATCAGCAAACCCAGAATTTTCAATCAGACCATCACCATCAAGATCAAACCTCAGGGCGGAGTCCATGACAGCCTAAAGAGAAGAAGACCCCCAGTTATGGAACAGCCTCTGGTCACATGTCTCATGTAGGAGGAGCTCCGGGTCAGGTGGTACTTACCTGGCAGACCTCCCACATGTCTACCAGGTAGGTAGTGCTCTTGGTAATGCGGTAGTCTCTATAGACTTGCAGCACAAACTTCAGGTTGAGGTCCTTCCAGTCGGCGGTGTCATGGATGAGGTAGGCGTTGAGCTTCTGCCATGGTTCATCGTCTTAATGATAAATGGAAAAATATATCAACAAACTGCAGAAATAATATGGAAGGGACAGGTCAGTGAGGTCATCCATACCCGGGTCTCCAATGTCATGGGGGACCACATTCCTGCTCTTCACCGGGGCCACAGAGCCGCTCATCAAATACTTCCTCCTCTCTGGATCTTCCTGAAGCACCGAAGCCGCTAAGAATAAGAAAGATCAGAAGAACATGAGCCCTCGGTTAAATAAACGCAGACAACATATACCAGAGCAGCCATGGGTGCTGTACTACCTGTCACCAGCCCCCGCCAGAGGATTGGGAGCCAGACGTGTCTGCAGGACGCTCCCCACCAGGAGGAGACGAGGTACAGGCAGATTCCACTATTGCCCAGGCAGTAGCCGAAACCTCTCACTCCCAATGTACAAGTAGGAGAAGATCATATCTTGTACCATCAGACGCCCCCAGACCTCTAGTCATGAGGAGTCTAGGTCTGAGGGCGAGGCAGAAGCCTCTCTAGATGATTTCTATCTGGTTAATAAACAAGCAGTGGAGTCAGATGAAGACACTGAAGATCTCTCTAAGAGAGAAGCTCTTTATTATTTCCCTAAGAAGAAAGCCAAATATTTCCCCCGCCATGCGGATCTGAAGAATCTGATGGAGGCTGCTTGGAAAAAACCTGAGGGTTAGATGTAAGTCTGTGTACAGATTGGATCCTGCTTTGTCCGCTGAATGGGAGTCTCTCCCTAAAGTGAATATGTCTCTGGCTAAGTTAGCACTTAACTCCTTCTTTCCAGCTGAGGAGGCGACCCTCCTGAAAGATCCTATTGATAGGAAGATGGACTCGTTCATAAGGCGGGCCTATACCCATTCTGCAAATATATGTAAAACCTCTCTGGCTTCTGTTCCAGTGGCGAGGGCATTGAGGATCTGGCTAAGCCAGCTTACCAATGATGTCAGGGATGGCGCATCAAGGAAGGATATTGTAGAGGATATTTCTCTTCTCACATCAGCGGCAGAGTTTCTTTGCGACTCTCATGTGGATACAATCAAGCTAACATCAGCCAGCCTGGCCTCCATAAATTCTATAAGGCGTGCGCTCTGGATAAAGCTCTGGCCGGGAGATGTCCCTGCTAAAACCCATTTTTGTAATCTTCCATTTCAGCCGTCGAGTCTGTTTGGTCCACAGCTGGAAGAGATCCTGAAGGTCATCAATGATGACAAGGGCACTTCTTTCCCCAAGCCTAAGAAAAGAACAGCTTTTAAGTCCTTTCATTCTAGACAAAGATCTCCACAAGTCAGAAGACAGTTTAGAAGAGATGACAAAAGGGGTTTCAGGAATCGGTTTGTCCAGAATAAAAAGCCTCATTCGGAGCCCTCCGAGAAGTCTGAATTATGACGTTGGGTCCCATATGGGTCAAAACTTCTTCAGACGCATGGGTCAATTCTCTTGTGAGAAGAGGTTATTCTCTGGAGCTAACCAGCTTTCCTCCAGACAGGTTCTTCATCAACCAACCTGGCGATCTGATTGTTCCTCGTCTTCTTCAGGAATTCATAGAAAAGGGTGCTTTGGAGCCTGTCCCCTATCCCCAGAGAGGTTCAGGCGTGTATTCCAGAGTATTTCCAGTCCCAAAGCAAGGAGGATCCTGGAGGCTGGTGATAGATCTTACTTACCTCAACCAGTTTATTCTGAAGAAGAGATTCAGGATGGAATCAATCAGGACAACCATACCCTTAATCTCCAGGAACTGCTTCATGACGACAGTGGATCTGAAAGATGCGTATCTGGGGCGTGTCCTGACTGGAGATGTAGAAGGATGCACGCTGCAGAGCTCCTGCCTAAAATCCTGCCACCCATCCTGCATATTGGCATAGATTTCTACTGTTACTGGAGGGGGATCGTGGAGAACGACCCCCGATAAGAACACACCTGCAGAGCGCTCCCGAGGTGTCTGTGTGCGGGACGTGCGGGCTCCGAGGAAGAAGTGGCCGAAGGTAGCGGGCGCCATCTTGCTACAGCGCACATCAGCCTCGTGGCTACAGCCGTGATAGCGCAGCATCGGAGGTGAGCGGAGGCACACTGAAATTAAGACAGCTCCTCACTGTCACTTACAGCGATCCTTGCCCCGGTTAAAGGGAGAATTAAAGTAACGGGCATACTGAGAGGGGAAGGCCCTCTGAAACGGCGGAAGTAAGCTATTCAAGGCTGAAGATACAACATTGTGCTGGGCAAACATCCCTAACATAGCTCCTAGACACAGAGTTCATAGTGGGAACAGGGAGACGTTCAGCTGTGCAATCTGAGGACCTAGTGTTAATATCTAAACAGGTCTTCTCTCCCGGCTCACTAGTAAACCAGACTTAACATCATCTGGGACATTTATCTGGTGGTTCTGGTACTTTAACAACTACTCAGTGCCGGTAGCCTTCAATATGTCGCGTTTCGGAGTGCGGAAGAAAGAGGGGAAAGAGCAGGGTCCTAATACCCATGCAAAGCAAACTAGAGATACCTCTGCTGCGAGGTTCCAAGATGTTGCAGCTAGGCTGGAAAGGTTTGCGCGGGAGGAACCCGGGCCTTCAGCTGTCAAGGCGGCTCGGGCAACAACAATAACAGTAAGACCGGAGGTGGCAAACTCTGATACAGAGATGGAGGAAGCTCCGGAGCCTCCCATGCCTCAGCGTCAGAAGAAGGGGCCTAAGGGACCATTGCCACCGGGTCCGGCTGCAGAGCTTGAAGCCTCTCTTCAGGTACCTGAAGAACCTACTATTAAGGATGTATTTCTGGCAGTGGCTCACTGTGGTTCAGCACTACGGACTATGAATAATCACATTGGTGGCCTGAAGGAAGATGTTAATCTAGTCCGGCAGGACCTCAGAAAGGCGAATGAGAGGGTCCATGCGGTGGAGGACAGAGTTAGTGATATTGAAGACCAGTTACCTCCTATCCACAAAGAATTGAAGCGATTGTCCCATAATGTTTCTTTGACCTTGAGAACCGGCTTCGCCGGAACAATCTGAGACTCATTGGTATTCCTGAAAAGTCTGAAGGTAAAGACCCAGTGACTTTTATAGAAACTTGGATTAAAGAAAAGATGGGACACAATATATTGTCTCCGCTATTTGCTGTGGAGAGGGCCCACAGGGTTCCATCCCGACCCCTGCCGCCAGGGGCAGCGCCAAGATCATTTATTCTAAAAGTCCTGCACTATAAAGATCGAGATTCCATTTTAAGAGCTGCAAGAGATCACCCGGATTTAACGATTGATGGAAACAAAATCTCAATCTACCCGGATTTCTCCGCTGAAGTGCAAAAGAGGAGGGTGAAATTTGTGGAGGTGAAACGGCGGCTGAGAGCGTTAAATGTCCCTTATTCCATGCTGTATCCAGCCAGATTGAGAGTTGTGGCATTCGAAACAACCCACTTTTTCGACCTAGCATCGGAAGCTGCAAAATGGTTGGACACTAACGAAAGGAGACTTCGGGAAAGTGCCCAGGAGGAACCGTGAGCTGCGTATTTCTGATATGTTTAATTAATACTCTGCTAGTAACAGGGTATTAAGTCTGTTATGCAGGTATTTTATGTATAAATGCTAATATGTTTGTTTGTATAGTTCGTACGGGCAGGAGCCTAGGCAACAATACAGTTAATGTGTAGAAATTAGCTGTATATGCAGTATGTGGTTAAAGAGAACCCGTCATGCAAAATAACCCCCCTAAACTAAATATATTTCCATAAACTGCCATTAGAGAGCATTGCCTCTATCCCTTCATTGTCCCTCTACATGTCTGTAAACCTAAGCAATGAGGTCCTAAAGCTGTATGCAAATGACCTATAAAATTTCCAATGAGTCATTAGCATATTCAAGCTGTCCACTCTATTCATGAGTGGGAGGCACAGCCACACCCCCTGCAGCCTGTGTGTGTATGAGATACTCCTATACATATGACTGACAGCCTGTATAATGATGTGAGGCTGTATAATGATGTGCTCCCTGGTGCTGGTACCCCCTGCAGCCTGTGTGTGTATGAGATACTCCTATACATATGACTGACAGCCTGTATAATGATGTGCTTCCTGGTGCTGGTGGCCACACCCCCTGCAGCCTGTGTGTGTATGAGATACTCCTATACATATGACTGACAGCCTGTATAATGATGTGAGGCTGTATAATGATGTGCTTCCTGGTGCTGGTACCCCCTGCAGCCTGTTGGTGTATGAGATACTCCTATACATATGACTGACAGCCTGTATAATGATGTGCTTCCTGGTGCTGGTGGCCACACCCCCTGCAGCCTGTGTGTGTATGAGATACTCCTATACATATGACTGACAGCCTGTATAATGATGTGAGGCTGTATAATGATGTGCTCCCTGGTGCTGGCGCCCCCTGCAGCCTGTGTGTATGAGATACTCCTATACATATGACTGACAGCCTGTATAATGATGTGAGGCTGTATAATGATGTGCTCCCTGGTGCTGGCGCCCCCTGCAGCCTGTGTGTGTATGAGATACTCCTATACATATGACTGACAGCCTGTATAATGATGTGCTTCCTGGTGCTGGTGGCCACACCCCCTGCAGCCTGTGTGTGTATGAGATACTCCTATACATATGACTGGCAGCCTGTATAATGATGTGAGGCTGTATAATGATGTGCTTCCTGGTGCTGGCGCCCCCTGCAGCCTGTGTGTGTCTATGAGATACTCCTATACATATGACTGACAGCCTGTATAATGATGTGAGGCTGTATAATGATGTGCTTCCTGGTGCTGGCGCCCCCTGCAGCCTGTGTGTATGAGATACTCCTATACATATGACTGACAGCCTGTATAATGATGTGAGGCTGTATAATGATGTGCTTCCTGGTGCTGGTACCCCCTGCAGCCTGTGTGTGTATATGAGATACTCCTATACATATGACTGACAGCCTGTATAATGATGTGCTTCCTGGTGCTGGCGCCCCCTGCAGCCTGTGTGTATGAGATACTCCTATACATATGACTGATAGCCTGTATAATGATGTGAGGCTGTATAATGATGTGCTTCCTGGTGCTGGTGGCCACGCCCCCTGCAGCCTGTGTGTGTATAAGATACTCCTATACATATGACTGACAGCCTGTATAATGATGTGAGGCTGTATAATGATGTGCTTCCTGGTGTTGGCGCCCCCTGCAGCCTGTGTGTGTATGAGATACTCCTATACATATGACTGACAGCCTGTATAATGATGTGAGGCTGTATAATGATGTGCTCCCTGGTGCTGGCGCCCCCTGCAGCCTGTGTGTATGAGATACTCCTATACATATGACTGATAGCCTGTATAATGATGTGAGGCTGTATAATGATGTGCTTCCTGGTGCTGGTGGCCACGCCCCCTGCAGCCTGTGTGTGTATAAGATACTCCTATACATATGACTGACAGCCTGTATAATGATGTGAGGCTGTATAATGATGTGCTTCCTGGTGCTGGCGCCCCCTGCAGCCTGTGTGTGTATGAGATACTCCTATACATATGACTGACAGCCTGTATAATGGTGTGCTTCCTGGTGCTGGTACCCCCTGCAGCCTGTGTGTGTATGAGATACTCCTATACATATGACTGACAGCCTGTATAATGATGTGAGGCTGTATAATGATGTGCTTCCTCCTATTATACAGCCTCACATCATTATACAGGCTGTCAGTCATGTGTATAGGAGTATCTCATACACACACAGGCTGCAGGGGTTACCAGCACCAGGAAGCACATCATTATACAGGCTGTCAGTCATATGTATAGGAGTATATCATACACACACAGGCTGCAGGGGGCGTGGCCACCAGCACCATCATTGTATAATGATGTGAGGCTGTATAATGATGTGCTTCCTGGTGGTGGCGCCCCCTGCAGCCTGTGTGTGTGTGTGTGTATGAGATACTCCTATACATGTGACTGACAGCCTGTATAATGGAGTGAGGCTGTATAATGATGTGAGGCTGTATAATGATGTGCTTCCTGGTGCTGGCGCCCCCTGCAGCCTGTGTGTGTATGAGATACTCCTATACATATGACTGACAGCCTGTATAATGATGTGAGGCTGTATAATGATGTGCTTCCTGGTGCTGGCGCCCCCTGCAGCCTGTGTGTGTATGAGATACTCCTATACATATGACTGACAGCCTGTATAATGATGTGAGGCTGTATAATGATGTGCTTCCTGGTGCTGGCACCCCCTGCAGCCTGTGTGTGTATGAGATACTCCTATACATATGACTGACAGCCTGTATAATGATGTGAGGCTGTATAATGATGTACTTCCTGGTGCTGGCGCCCCCTGCAGCCTGTGTGTGTATGAGATACTCCTGTACATATGACTGACAGCCTGTATAATGATGTGAGGCTGTATAATGATGTACTTCCTGGTGCTGGCGCCCCCTGCAGCCTGTGTGTGTATGAGATACTCCTATACATATGACTGACAGCCTGTATAATGGTGTGAGGCTGTATAATGATGTGCTTCCTGGTGCTGGTGGCCACGCCCCCTGCATCCTGTGTGTGTATGATATACTCCTATACATATGACTGACAGCCTGTATAATGATGTGAGGCTGTATAATGATGTGCTTCCTGGTGCTGGCGCCCCCTGCAGCCTGTGTGTGTATGAGATACTCCTATACATATGACTGACAGCCTGTATAATGATGTGAGGCTGTATAATGATGTGCTTCCTGGTGCTGGTGGCCACGCCCCCTGCAGCCTGTGTGTGTATAAGATACTCCTATACATATGACTGACAGCCTGTATAATGGAGTGAGGCTGTATAATGATGTGCTTCCTGGTGCTGGTGGCCACACCCCCAGTGCTTGACTGACAGCCTGTATAATGGTGTGAGGCTGTATAATGATGTGCTTCCTGGTGCTGGTGGCCACGCCCCCAGTGCATGACTGACAGCCTGTGTAATGATGTGAGGCTGTATAATGATGTGCTTCCTGGTGCTGGCGCCCCCTGCAGCCTGTGTGTGTATATGAGATACTCCTATACATGTGACTGACAGCCTGTATAATGATATGAGGCTGTATAATGATGTGCTTCCTGGTGCTGGCACCCCCTGCAGCCTGTGTGTGTATGAGATACTCCTATACATATGACTGACAGCCTGTATAATGATGTGAGGCTGTATAATGATGTGCTTCCTGGTGCTGGTGGCCACGCCCCCTGCAGCCTGTGTGTGTATGATATACTCCTATACATATGACTGACAGCCTGTATAATGATGTGAGGCTGTATAATGATGTGCTTCCTGGTGCTGGTGGCCACTCCCCCTGCAGCCTGTGTGTGTATGAGATACTCCTATACATATGAGTGACAGCCTGTATAATGATGTGAGGCTGTATAATGATGTGCTTCCTGGTGCTGGTGGCCACGCCCCCTGCAGCCTGTGTGTGTATGATATACTCCTATACATATGACTGACAGCCTGTATAATGATGTGCTTCCTGGTGCTGGTGGCCACGCCCCCTGCAGCCTGTGTGTGTATGAGATACTCCTATACATATGACTGACAGCCTGTATAATGATGCGCTTCCTGGTGCTGGCGCCCCCTGCAGCCTGTGTGTATGAGATACTCCTATACATATGACTGATAGCCTGTATAATGATGTGAGGCTGTATAATGATGTGCTTCCTGGTGCTGGTGGCCACGCCCCCTGCAGCCTGTGTGTGTATAAGATACTCCTATACATATGACTGACAGCCTGTATAATGATGTGAGGCTGTATAATGATGTGCTTCCTGGTGCTGGCGCCCCCTGCAGCCTGTGTGTGTATGAGATACTCCTATACATATGACTGACAGCCTGTATAATGGTGTGCTTCCTGGTGCTGGTACCCCCTGCAGCCTGTGTGTGTATGAGATACTCCTATACATATGACTGACAGCCTGTATAATGATGTGAGGCTGTATAATGATGTGCTTCCTCCTATTATACAGCCTCACATCATTATACAGGCTGTCAGTCATGTGTATAGGAGTATCTCATACACACACAGGCTGCAGGGGTTACCAGCACCAGGAAGCACATCATTATACAGGCTGTCAGTCATATGTATAGGAGTATATCATACACACACAGGCTGCAGGGGGCGTGGCCACCAGCACCATCATTGTATAATGATGTGAGGCTGTATAATGATGTGCTTCCTGGTGGTGGCGCCCCCTGCAGCCTGTGTGTGTGTGTGTATGAGATACTCCTATACATGTGACTGACAGCCTGTATAATGGAGTGAGGCTGTATAATGATGTGAGGCTGTATAATGATGTGCTTCCTGGTGCTGGCGCCCCCTGCAGCCTGTGTGTGTATGAGATACTCCTATACATATGACTGACAGCCTGTATAATGATGTGAGGCTGTATAATGATGTGCTTCCTGGTGCTGGCGCCCCCTGCAGCCTGTGTGTGTATGAGATACTCCTATACATATGACTGACAGCCTGTATAATGATGTGAGGCTGTATAATGATGTGCTTCCTGGTGCTGGCACCCCCTGCAGCCTGTGTGTGTATGAGATACTCCTATACATATGACTGACAGCCTGTATAATGATGTGAGGCTGTATAATGATGTACTTCCTGGTGCTGGCGCCCCCTGCAGCCTGTGTGTGTATGAGATACTCCTGTACATATGACTGACAGCCTGTATAATGATGTGAGGCTGTATAATGATGTACTTCCTGGTGCTGGCGCCCCCTGCAGCCTGTGTGTGTATGAGATACTCCTATACATATGACTGACAGCCTGTATAATGGTGTGAGGCTGTATAATGATGTGCTTCCTGGTGCTGGTGGCCACGCCCCCTGCATCCTGTGTGTGTATGATATACTCCTATACATATGACTGACAGCCTGTATAATGATGTGAGGCTGTATAATGATGTGCTTCCTGGTGCTGGCGCCCCCTGCAGCCTGTGTGTGTATGAGATACTCCTATACATATGACTGACAGCCTGTATAATGATGTGAGGCTGTATAATGATGTGCTTCCTGGTGCTGGTGGCCACGCCCCCTGCAGCCTGTGTGTGTATAAGATACTCCTATACATATGACTGACAGCCTGTATAATGGAGTGAGGCTGTATAATGATGTGCTTCCTGGTGCTGGTGGCCACACCCCCAGTGCTTGACTGACAGCCTGTATAATGGTGTGAGGCTGTATAATGATGTGCTTCCTGGTGCTGGTGGCCACGCCCCCAGTGCATGACTGACAGCCTGTGTAATGATGTGAGGCTGTATAATGATGTGCTTCCTGGTGCTGGCGCCCCCTGCAGCCTGTGTGTGTATATGAGATACTCCTATACATGTGACTGACAGCCTGTATAATGATATGAGGCTGTATAATGATGTGCTTCCTGGTGCTGGCACCCCCTGCAGCCTGTGTGTGTATGAGATACTCCTATACATATGACTAACAGCCTGTATAATGATGTGAGGCTGTATAATGATGTGCTTCCTGGTGCTGGTGGCCACGCCCCCTGCAGCCTGTGTGTGTATGATATACTCCTATACATATGACTGACAGCCTGTATAATGATGTGAGGCTGTATAATGATGTGCTTCCTGGTGCTGGTGGCCACTCCCCCTGCAGCCTGTGTGTGTATGAGATACTCCTATACATATGAGTGACAGCCTGTATAATGATGTGAGGCTGTATAATGATGTGCTTCCTGGTGCTGGTGGCCACGCCCCCTGCAGCCTGTGTGTGTATGATATACTCCTATACATATGACTGACAGCCTGTATAATGATGTGCTTCCTGGTGCTGGTGGCCACGCCCCCTGCAGCCTGTGTGTGTATGATATACTCCTATACATATGACTGACAGCCTGTATAATGATGTGAGGCTGTATAATGATGTGCTTCCTGGTGCTGGTGGCCACGCCCCCTGCAGCCTGTGTGTGTATGAGATACTCCTATACATATGACTGACAGCCTGTATAATGGTGTGAGGCTGTATAATGATGTGCTTCCTGGTGCTGGTGGCCACTCCCCCTGCAGCCTGTGTGTGTATGAGATACTCCTATACATATGACTGACAGCCTGTATAATGATGTGAGGCTGTATAATGATGTGCTTCCTGGTGCTGGTGGCCACGCCCCCTGCAGCCTGTGTGTGTATGATATACTCCTATACATATGACTGACAGCCTGTATAATGATGTGCTTCCTGGTGCTGGTGGCCACGCCCCCTGCAGCCTGTGTGTGTATGATATACTCCTATACATATGACTGACAGCCTGTATAATGATGTGAGGCTGTATAATGATGTGCTTCCTGGTGCTGGTGGCCACGCCCCCTGCAGCCTGTGTGTGTATGAGATACTCCTATACATATGACTGACAGCCTGTGTAATGATGTGAGGCTGTATAATGATGTGCTTCCTGGTGCTGGTGGCCACGCCCCCAGTGCATGACTGACAGCCTGTGTAATGATGTGAGGCTGTATAATGATGTGCTTCCTGGTGCTGGTGGCCACGCCCCCTGCAGCCTGTGTGTGCATGTGTGTGTGTATAGGAGAGATACAGCAGCTCCAGGCAGCCATGTTACATGTCAGATTCATGTGTAGCTGATGTCTGTGTCTCTGTATATTAGGAGGATGCAGCATGTCAGCAGATGCAATGCTTTACTATACATTACACACAGACATGAGCAGGGGGAGGAGAGGGGAGGGGGAACAGGGGTGACATCACTGCCTCTGACCATGTGACCAGCCTCATTTACATAATAAAGAATAGATGATTTTACAATGAATAATGTATGAAATAACTAGATAAAGGCTGGGATGGGAACCTTGTGAGCTGCTCCAACAGGTAGAAGTGACAGGACAAGTGACACAGACCTGATGACAGGTGCCCTTTAAGTCATCAATGCCGTCCCGATATATCAAGAAGGTGTGGGAAGGTGAATGTATTGCCCCAATCTTCCATACTTGGGAGAATGTCTTTAGGGATAATTTGGATGGGAAGGGTGGGATGGGAATGTTGGGAATTGTTTGGGGGGAGGGCAGAGTCAGCTCCTGGGGGAAGCCAGTGAGGTGGGCCAGGCGGAGGTCCTCATACCTCATGATGAAAACATTGCAAAATGGCTAAGCAATTTAATGTAGTCTTATGGAATACGAGGGGATTCTACTAAGCGTATGGCTGTTTTCTCTACACTACAGCAGTATTCTCCTGCGATACTGTGTCTTTGTGAAACACATTTGACAAAGGACAATATACACTAATTACAGAAACGGTGGATATCCCACAGTTGTCACTCCACATTTTCCACGCATGCATGGGGGGTGAGCATACTTGTCCCTGTTACTATCCCATTTGAGTGCTTCTCTTCAGTGGTTGATTCAGAGGGGCGCTTTGTGTGTCTGCATTGTTCCATTTACAACACTCCCCAAATTATAATTGCACTGTATATCCCTCCCCCATTTAACTGTGAGGTTCTCAAAAGAATACTATCGTAAATACATTGCCTCAACTGCCAGTACTGATGGTGGGGGATTACAACATGGTTCTATCTCCGAGCCAAGATAGATTTGGAGGAGATGCTCAAGTGGGCTCTGGGGGCCCAACAGCTTTAGCTAAGGTACTGGACGAGATTGGATGGTTTGACTTTTGGCGGCTGAAGTATAGTGATGTCCGACAATACTCGTGCTACTCTAGTTCTCATAACACACTGTCGAGAATAGACCTTGCTGTTATTTCACCACATATGCATAAGTACATTTCAGATGTAGAGTATCTACCTCGCAGTGTGTCGGATCACTCCGCGGTCCTAGTGAAACTAGCTATCCCGGCTGAGGTTCCGCGGCAAGTGGGCAGCTGGACAATAAATCCCTTTTGGATACAGTTGGTAGATAAAGGGGGCTTGTTCCAGAATGAAATGGTTTCCTTTTTTTTGAGAAATGAGAACTCTACCACACTGAGTTTAGTATGGGACGCCATGAAGATGTATATTAGGGGCATATACAGGCAACATATCAATAGACACAAAACTAGAACAAAAGAGTTAACGGTTCATCTACAACAAAGGGTTCTCACTACTGAAAGGGAGTTCCTGTTAAATCCCTCGACAGGGTCTGAGACTAACTGGAAGGAGGCCCAAAATCTCCTGCGAGACCATGTTCTAAAAGTAGCAGAGGATAAGAGGTTCTTCCTTAAACAAAAATATTTTGTCCAGGGGGAGGCAGTGAGGCAAATATTATTAATACCCAAAAAGGTCACACTCAGCTTCGAGAAATACAAGCTCCAGACAACTCCATAGTTACAGGAGACAAAGAAATACTGGGGGTTTTCTATAATGTATATAAGGAAATCTCAGCTTGGCTGCAGTACAACTGAAATATTGAATTATTTGGAGGATATAGATTAACGCAGGAACAAGCAGATAAAATGGATTCCCCATTAACATTAGAGGAACTAGAGGAGGCACTTGCATCATTTCCTAATGAAAAGGCTCCAGGGATAGATGGGTTACCTGGGGAATTCTTTAAAAAACACCAGGAGACTCTGTTGCCAAAACTGTTGGAAGTGTTGGAGGAATCGAAATTGCATAATACTCTCCCCCCATCAATGCGGGAGGCGATAGTGGTCCTCGTGCCAAAACCGGGAAAGGATCTACAGAATCCAGATTCACATCGCCCGATTTCATTGCTTTCAGTGGATATTAAAGTATTAGCCAAAGCCCTAGCTAATCGCCTTTTAGGGGTCATTACTTCCCTTATACATCCAGATCAATCTGGATTTATGCCAGATAGGTCTACATCGGCCAATATTAGGCGATTGTACCTGAACATACAGGCCGAGGGAGGTGATACAACTGGCAGGGCAGTCCTCTCACTCGACGCTGCCAAAGCCTTTGACAGTGTGGAGTGGGAGTTTCTATGGGCTGTGCTGCGAAAACTGGGATTTGGATCTCAATATATTGGTTGGGTTCAATTGCTATATGCCAATCCCTTGGCGAGAATAAAGGTCAATGGCCTGGTTTCAGATGCAATTCAGCTAGAGAGGGGAACGAGGCAGGGATGTCCACTCTCCCCTTTTTTATTTGCATTGGCAATAGAGCCACTTGCGGCTGCACTCAGATCTACCGCAGACTTACGGGGCTTTAAGGGAGGAGAGAGAGAGGAACGGGTCTCCCTTTATGCCGATGACCTTCTTATATATTTGGGGGATACGGATAGGTCACTAATTGGAGCCATGCAAATTGTCAGAACCTTTGGAAGGTATTCCAGAGTTAACATTAACTGGGATAAGTCTGTGGTGCTTCCATTGGACCCAATTCCAGGGAACCCCCAAACCTTAGGCCCTCTGCAGGTGACAGCCAAAATGAAGTATCTGGGAGTGGTGGTGACTGGTCGACCAAAAGACTATATCAAAGATAACTTAGAACCTCTACTTTCTTGCTCGCTTACGAAAATAGTAACATGGTGTAAGTTGCCCTTGTCCCCAGTAGGAAGAGGCAACTTGATTAAAAGGGTCTTGATGCCGCAACTCCTATATGTCTTACACAATTCCCCAGTATGGGTGGCACAACATTACTTTCATAAAATACAAGGCTTATTCCGCAAGCTGATTTGGAAAGGTAAACAGGCGCGTATCAGCCTGGATACACTCCAGAGAGGTAAAACAGAGGGGGGGTTAGCAATTCCTAATCCTTGGCTGTACTTCTTAGCCTCACAGGTCCAGCACTTTGTGGGTTGGGGTAAGAAAGAAGGGCTTAATGCAGCAGGTAATTTGATAATTGCGTGGACAGGGTTTCCTACCCCTACGCACGCTTTGGAGGCCAATTTTGGTGGAGGAGTACACAACAAAAAACCCACTTTAATTCTTATGAGGAAGATATGGAACAAGGTGAAGGACATTATGGGTATATCCGAATTCACCCCTTATAGTCCCCTATGGAGAAATCCGGCGCTCCCGGAGATCTTTCGTTTAGAGGGCTTCACTCCCTGGGAGGAAAAGGGGATTCTCACTATAGAGAACTTATGTAGTGATAGTGTGTGCAAGACGATTGACGATCTCAGTACCTCCTATCAACTTCCTAGAGCCTGGTTTTTTCAATATCTGCAACTACGCCACGCTTATGATACTCAGCACCGCTTGACACCTATCACGTTAGGACCGTGCGGAGCTCTAAATAGAGCATTGCTGACTAATACAACCAAGGGTTTGATCTCTTTTTATAACACGGTGCTGCTTAATAAAACAGTAGATAATGTACCAATTAAATGTAGGGCCAAGTGGGAAAGGGACATGGGACCTATCTCAGATGAACAGTGGTCTGACTGTTTAGAAGTAGTGCCTGCTCTATCTCCGAGTGAGGCCTACAGGATGTCTCACCTTTTTATGTTACACAGGGCATACAGGTCACCGCAACTACTGTTTAAAATAGGGGTCCGGGGAGACTCAGCCTGTCCTAGATGCGGGATAGAAGAAGCGGGCATTTTACATATGATGTGGGAGTGCGGAGACCTTGGAAATCTTTGGAAGGAAGCATTAGATTTGTTGGGTAGAGTGTTCTCAACTACCATTCCAGCAACACCTCATGCTTGTTTATTGGGTCTTTTGGATTTAAATGATGTATCATCCTCTAATATAATAGGAATCCAACGATCTCTATACCAGGTTAGAAAGTTAATTGCTGCGCATTGGATCAAGCCCAGGCCCCCATCTTTTAGGGAATATGTAGATAGAGTAAATAATGTCATTAGATTGGAATATGGTTCGTATTTGAAGAGAAACGCTCTTAAAAAATTTGAAAAAATATGGGGGAAATGGATGGATGTACCAGGATTACCGTCAAGGCCATTGGTACAACTTAGAGCAAGCCTGCAGTACCAATTGTCGTTAGCCACGTAGAAGGATAATTAGTCTTCTATATATTTTGGGGCATATAGGCCCTACCTTTGGGAGCCGACTCTGGTGGGTGGGGTGGGTGGAGGGTGGCTGTTAAATTTCGTTTCGGGCATGTGCATTGTTCCACTGTATTTTCTATTTTCTGTTGAAGATTAATATTATAAGGTCTTACTGTGACTGCTGAAGATGCAAATCGATGTTATGTAAAGTCTGTAAGAATTTCCTTATACAGTGGCTCATACTGTGCAAAATGTATCACATGTCCACGTGCTTGTTTGTGTTAAAAGTAAAAATCCAATAAAAATGTATCTGATTTAAAAAAAAAAAAGATGCGTATCTGCATATTCCAGTACTTCAGAGTCACAGGAAGTTTCTCCGGGTCGCTATACTACAGGACAGTACTGCATTACCAGTTCACGTGTCTACCCTTCGGTCTGAGTTCAGCGCCCAGAGTATTTACGAAGGTCGCCGTGGTGTTATCGGCAGCCCTCAGGTTACAAGGCATCCAGGTGATAGACGACTGGCTTCTGATAGCTCAAACGGAGCACTTGATGTACCACGATCTAGCAGTGGCCCTGAAGACTCTGGAGGTTCATGGGTTTGTGGTCAACAAAAAGAAGTCGTCTCTGGTTCCTGCAACCTCCCAGAAATTTCTAGGGTTCATAGTAAAAACTCTTCCAACATGACGCTCTCTTTGTCATCAGCCAGAATTACCGCTCTGAAGAAAGCATCTGATTCTGCACCCCAGGACAACAATCAGGAAAGCCATGGCAGTCCTAGGTCGAATAACCTCGGCTATAGAAGCAGTCCCGTGGGCAAAAACCCATATGAGGGGTCTCCAGGCGTCCATTCTCTCCCAATGGTCAAGGAGTCTGCGGTCCTTGGACAAACCAATGACGGTCTCAGTCCAAGCTATCAAGGACTTAATCTGGTGGTTCCGAAACTCCATTAGGGAGACCCTTCCAATTCCTACAGCCAGTGGTCCTTACATCAGACGCATCCAATTGGGGCTGGGGTTAGGGGCGTCCTATTGAAAGACCAGTGGGTTCAAAAGAGGTGGACTCGGTCCGAGTCCAAATTGCCTTCGAACCTCAAAGAAATGAGAGCTGTACGTCTGGTGGCACTTCTTCCCTTCTCCAGTCTCCTACTCGGGCAAGAAGTTTTGGTCCGATCAGACAGTCTGGCAGTTGTTTTCTATATCAACAAGCAGGGGGGCACGAAGAGCCGGTCCAGTGCCAGAGAGTGTTCCCTCCTGATGACCTGGACCTGGGGTTCACAACATCTCCGCGTTTCATATCAGGGGAGTATTGAATGTGCAGGCGGATTGGCTGAGCCGCAATCCAGTGAAAACTTCCAACAAATGTTCCAACAAATGTCCTGAAAATGGGTCTTCCTCAGATAGACCTGATGGCGTCGAGGTCAAACTCTCAGCTTCCCCAGTTTTGCTCCCTGTACAAGCAGGAGAACCCAGTAGTGGTGGATACACTCTCATTCGACTGGACAGACCAATTTCTCTACATATTCCCACCGTTCCCTCTCATTCCGAGAGTGTTACAGAAGATCAGGAGAGAAAAAACAACAGTTATAGCCGTGATTCCGTTTTGGCCGAGAAGGGCCTGGTTCCCTCTTCTCCTGTCATTGTCAAAAGGGGAATTCTGGTTTCTCCCTCCCCGGAAGGACTTGCTACTCCAGAACGGGTTCCGTCACCCCAACCCAGCACCTCTCCATCTGGTGGCCTGGAAGCTGAAAGGGGGAATCTAAGAAGGTCGGGGTTTTCGGATGAGGTTATTGACACATTGGCGGCCTCTAGGAGCCGAAGACGTTAAAAGTCTACCAACGTGTCTGGGGAATCTATAAGCAATGGTGCTTGTCAAGAAGAGCTTCTTCTACTCATGTTCCTTCCCTCCTTCAATTTCTGCAGGATGGCTTAAAGAAGGGCCTGAAGTTTAATACACTGAAAGTCCATTTTACCGCCATTAATTCTTCCTTAGGCGGAATCTTCTCTGAGAACC
Source organism: Engystomops pustulosus (assembly GCF_040894005.1). Lineage (NCBI taxonomy): Eukaryota > Metazoa > Chordata > Amphibia > Anura > Leptodactylidae > Engystomops > Engystomops pustulosus. The sequence goes on along the minus strand of NW_027285029.1, from coordinate 36,146 downwards.
TGTTGGTCAGGAGATTCTTCAGGGGTCTGAAGAAGTTAAAGCCTACAGTTATGTCACCTCTACCGTCATGGGATCTTTCTATTGTTTTAAAACATTTATGTCAAGAACCATTCGAACCGATCTCAGATATCCCTCTGCATCTTCTCTCCTGGAAGACTGTTTTCCTGGTGGCCATTTGTTCTGCAAGGATTAGTGAGATCCAAGCCTTCTCCTGTAAGGAACCGTATCTGAGAGTCATGGAAGACTGCAGAATTCTTCGTACAATGCCGGGTTTTCTGCCGAAAATACCTTCTCAATCGGCATTAAAGAGGACCTGTCACCCAAATGTGTTACTAAAGTAAGCAGCTCTTAGTGCTTGAACAAACAGCGCAGTGTTAGAGTTATAGCGTTACCAGAAACCTCCGGTAACGCTATCAAACACTGCGGCGGGGTACAATGTAATCATCGGACCACTTTGCGGTATTCATGTATTCATGAGGGGGTGGTCTGAGGCGCTGCCTCTTCCCCGGACCACCCGCTCGTTCCATAGGGTGGTGGTGACTGCCGCGCGTCATGCGGCAGTCACAGCCCCTAGCCACGCCCCAACCCGGCCCCCTCATGAATAATTACACCGTACCCCGCCGCAGTGTTTGATAGCGTTACCGGAGGTTTCTGGTAACGCTATCACTAACACTGCGGCTTTTGTTCAATCACTAGGAGCTGCTTACTTTAGTGAACAGCTCCTAGTGCTGAAAATTTGGGTGACAGGTCCTCTTTAAATCAAAAGATCTTCCTTCCTGTCCTGGGTCCAGATGCCCCGGAAGAAGAGCAAGGGAAGCTTCAAGCCCCGGATGTGAAGAGATCAGTTCTCGCTTATCCCCAGAGGACAGAAGTTTTTAGGGAGTCTGAAGCCCTGTTCTTACAGTTCAGAGGTCCTAACAAGGGAAAGCGGGCTAGTAAGGCTACCCTAGCCAGATGGATTAAGGACATAATGGGGCAGATTTACTTACCCGGTCCATTCGCGATCCAGCGGTGCGTTCTCTGCGGTGGATTCGGGTCCGGACAGGATTCATTAAGGCAGTTCCTCCACCGTTCACCAGGTGGCGCTGCTGCACTGAAGTTCCCCGGAACGCACTGGAATACACCGAGCCGGGCTGAGTGAAGGTAAGTGCAAGCTCCACGACACATTTTTTATTTTTTTTTAAATGCGGCGGTTTTTCAGAATCAGTCGGGTTTTCGTTCGGCCACGCCCCCCGATTTCCATCGCGTGCATGCCAGCGCCAATGCACCACAATCCGATTGCGTGCGCCAAAATCCCGGGGCAATTCAGGGAGAAATCGGCGCAAATCGGAAATATTCGGGTAACACGTCGGGAAAACGCGAATCAGGCCCTTAGTAAATGACCCCCAATCTCTATGTGTTATGATCTAGAAGGCCTTCCATCTCCTCTTAACCTGAAAGCGCATTCAACGGCTGCATCCTGGGCGGAAATAGCCCATATATCCTTGGATCAGATATGCAAGGCGGCAGTATGGTCGGGTCCTTCAACCTTCGTCAGGCACTATAGGCTCAATGTGGGCCCCGGGGTAGGCTCGGCCTTCGGCAAGAGTGTAATTTGTTCGGCTGCCTCGAAGTAACCCGCCCCTTATGTTCTACTGCTTTTCAAGTCCCATTCAGTGCTGCCGTAGGACGACCAGGAATATCGAAATTTGCTCACCGAAATTTTGGTTTCCTGTAGTCCGTAGGCAGCACAAAGATCCCCCCCAATAAAAAGTACTTATTGCTGCATAAAAAAACACGTGTGTTCATTGGCTCAGGGGTATTTTATAGGGAATCAGCAGCCAATCACTATTGCTATATCTTCTGTCCAATAGGAGGATGTGAGACTTAACCCATTCAGTGCTGCCGTAGGACTACAGGAAACCAAAATTTCAGTGAGCAAATTTCGATATTATAGGGGCTGCCTGGCGATATATATATATTACTGGGGGCTCCCCGCGTGCACTCTGGGCCGCCCCCCTCCCCTCTTCTCCCCGCGTGCACTCTGGGCCGCCCCCCTCCCCTCTTCTCCCCGCGCGCACTCTGGGCCGCCCCCCTCCCCTCTTCTCCCCGCGCGCACTCTGGGCCGCCCCCCTCCCCTCTTCTCCCCGCGCGCACTCTGGGCCGCCCCCCTCCCCTCTTCTCCCCGCGCGCACTCTGGGCCGCCCCCCTCCCCTCGCGCACTCTGGGCCGCCCCCCTCCCCTCTTCTCCCCGCGTGCACTCTGGGCCGCCCCCCTCCCCTCTTCTCCCCGCGTGCACTCTGGGACGCCCCCCTCCCCTCTTCTCCCCGCGTGCACTCTGGGACGCCCCCCTCCCCTCTTCTCCCCGCGTGCACTCTGGGACGCCCCCCTCCCCTCTTCTCCCCGCGTGCACTCTGGGCCGCCCCCCTCCCCCCAGCCCTCACACGTACTGCCTGCATCAGTCATGTATATATCATACAGACCCTGTATATAATGTGCACTCACCCATGTCGTACTGCAGACTGATCTCCAGCTGAGGCCACAGCATGATCAGCGCAAAGGAGGCGTAGAAATGGACATCGTAGGTGTTATACATGCGGTACTCCTGGCCTGAGGAGACATGGTATATAGGGGAACACATGAGATGGTACATGGTATATAGAGCTACAGAGAGGTGTGTGTATATAGGGGTGCATGGTATATAGAGCTGTGTGTATATAGGGGTACATGGTATATAGAGCTGTGTGTATATAGGGGTACATGGTATATAGGGCTACAGAGAGGTGTGTGTATATAGGGGTACATGGTATATAGGGCTACAGAGAGGTGTGTGTATATAGGGGTACATGGTATATAGGGCTACAGAGAGGTGTGTGTATATAGGGGTTCATGGTATATAGAGCTGTGTGTATATAGGGGTACATGGTATATAGCGCTACAGAGAGGTGTATGTATATAGGGGTACATGGTGTATAGCGCTACAGAGAGGTGTGTGTATATAGGGGTACATGGTATATAGGGCTACAGAGAGGTGTGTGTATATAGGGGTACATGGTATATAGAGCTGTGTGTATATAGGGGTACATGGTATATAGGGCTACAGAGAGGTGTGTGTATATAGGGGTACATGGTATATAGGGCTACAGAGAGCTGTGTGTATATAGGGGTACATGGTATATAGAGCTACAGAGAGGTGTGTGTATATAGGGGTACATGGTATATAGGGCTACAGAGAGGTGTGTGTATATAGGGGTACATGGTATATAGGGCTACAGAGAGGTGTGTGTATATAGGGGTACATGGTATATAGAGCTACAGAGAGGTGTGTGTATATAGGGGTACATGGTATATAGAGCTACAGAGAGGTGTGTGTATATAGGGGTACATGGTATATAGAGCTACAGAGAGGTGTGTGTATATAGGGGTACATGGTATATAGCGCTACAGAGGTACCGGGTATTTAAGGGAGAAGTGTATATTGGGGTACAGAGTATTGGGGGTAGTATATAGATATACATCTACAGGAGGGATGTGACAGGCGCACCTTCCAGGTAGGCGAAGCGTCCGTATTCCTGCAGCAGACTCCGCATGCCTGGCAGGTGCTGCTGTCCAATATTTAGGAGCTCGTCATCCGGATCATCAGCTGGAACCTCAACCCAGACCGTCCCCCCATCAGCCACGAAGTAAAGCTCATTAAACAGCGCCGACTTATACCAGGACGGGAGGAGACTGTGGGGATGGAAGAGCAGAGATATATATACATTCAGATGCCTCCTCCTATGTAAGATGCGAGGCACAAAGTCCCAGTTTCAGGTGGGATACACACAATACTGAGCCTCATCAGGAGCATGCCCAGGTGTTGTAGGGAGGTCATACAGGCACGTGGAGGCCACACACACTACTGAGCCTCATCAGGAGCATGCCCAGGTGTTGTAGGGAGGTCATACAGGCACGTGGAGGCCACACACACTCCTGAGCCTCATCAGGAGCATGCCGAGGTGTTGTAGGGAGGTCATACAGGCACATGGAGGCTACACACACTCCTGAGCCTCATCAGGAGCATGCCGAGGTGTTGTAGAAAGGTCATACAGGCACGTGGAGGTCACACACAATACTGAGCCTCATCAGGAGCATGCCGAGGTGTTGTAGGGAGGTCATACAGGCACATGGAGGCTACACACACTCCTGAGCCTCATCAGGAGCATGCCGAGGTGTTGTAGGGAGTCCATACAGGCACGTGGAGGCCACACACAATACTGAGCCTCATCAGGAGAATGCGGAGGTGTTGTAGGGAGGTCATACAGGCACGTGGAGGTCACACACAATACTGAGCCTCATCAGGAGAATGCCGAGGTGTTGTAGGGAGGTCATACAGGCACGTGAAGGCCACACACAATACTGAGCCTCATCAGGAGTATGCCGAGGAATTGTAGGGAGGTCATACAGGCACGTGGAGGTCACACACTACTGAGCCTCATCAGGAGCATGCTCAGGCTTTGTAGAGAGGTCATACAGGCACGTGGAGGTCACACACAATACTGAGCCTCATCAGGAGCATGCTGAGGTATTGTAGGGAGGTCATACAGGCACGTGGAGGCTACACTAAATACTGAGCCTCATCAGGAACATGCCGAGGAGTTGTAGGGAGGTCATACAGGCACGTGGAGGTCACACACACTACTGAGCCTCGTCAGGAGCATGCTCAGGTGTTGTAGGGAGGTCATACAGGCACGTGGAGGCCACACACAATACTGAGCCTCATCAGGAGAATGCGGAGGTGTTGTAGGGAGGTCATACAGGCACGTGGAGGCCACACACAATACTGAGCCTCATCAGGAGTATGCCGAGGAATTGTAGGGAGGTCATACAGGCACGTGGAGGTCACACACTACTGAGCCTCATCAGGAGCATGCTCAGGCTTTGTAGAGAGGTCATACAGGCACATGGAGGTCACACACAATACTGAGCCTCATCAGGAGCATGCTGAGGTATTGTAGGGAGGTCATACAGGCACGTGGAGGTCACACACACTACTGAGCCTCGTCAGGAGCATGCCCAGGTGTTGTAGGGAGGTCATACAGGCACGTGGAGGCCACACACACTACTGAGCCTCATCAGGAGCATGCCGAGGTGTTGTAGGGAGGTCATACAGGCACATGGAGGTCACACACAATACTGAGCCTCATCAGGAGCATGACGAGGTGTTGTAGGGAGGTCATACAGGCACGTGGAGGCCTCACACACTACTGAGCCTCATCAGGAGCATGCCCAGGCATTGTAGAGAGGTCATACAGGCACGTGGAGGCCACACACACTACTGAGCCTCATCAGGAGAATGCCGAAGTGTTGTAGAGAGGTCAGAAAGGCAGGTGGAGGTCACACACTACTGAGCCTCATCAGGAGCATGCTGAGGTGTTGTAGGGAGGTCATACAGGCACGTGGAGGTCACACACACTACTGAGCCTCATCAGGAGCATGCCCAGACATTGTAGGGAGGTCATACAGGCACGTGGAGGCCTCACACACTACTGAGCCTCATCAGCAGCATGCCCAGGCATTGTAGGGAGGTCATATAGGCACGTGGAGGTCACACACACTACTGAGCCTCATGAGGAGCATGCCCAGGCATTGTAGAGAGGTCATACAGGCACATGGAGGTCACACACAATACTGGGCCTCATCAGGAGCATGCTTAGGTGTTGTAGGGAGGTCACACAAGCACGTGGAGGCCACACACAATACTGAGCCTCATCAGGAGTATGCCAAGGAATTGTAGGGAGGTCATACAGGCACGTGGAGGTCACACACTACTGAGCCTTATCAGGAGCATGCTCAGGCTTTGTAGAGAGGTCATACAGGCACATGGAGGCCACACACACTACTGACCTCATCAGGAGCACGCCGAGGTATTGTAGGGAGGTCATACAGGCACGTGGAGGTCACACACACTACTGAGCCTCGTCAGGAGCATGCCCAGGTGCTGTAGGGAGGTCATATAAGTACTTGGAGGCCTCACACACTACTGACCTCATCAGGAGCATGCCGAGGTATTGTAGGGAGGTCATACAGGCACGTGGAGGCCTCACACACTACTGAGCCTCGTCAGGAGCATGCCGAGGTGTTGTAGAGAGGTCATACAGGCACGTGGAGGTCACACACACTACTGAGCCTCATTTTGTCTTATTTTAAGGACATTACATCAAAGTTGGATCAGCCTGTAGTGTGTTTTTCCACTCTAATTTTGGGGGCGATTCCAAATCCAGCTCTTTATTTGTTGATAAATTTGATTTCCATTGACAATCACATCTACAGGTGCCTCCTCCTATGTAAGAGCATTATAATCCCTTGTGTCAGTGCTCAGAGAGGGCACACCTACTTGTCTTTCAGGATGGGGTCCTGCCATGTGTTGATCTTCTCCTCCCATTCCTCGTAGTGGTACAGTCCATAATGGCACAGGGCTGGCGCCGCTTCCCCCTTGCTGCCAAAAAATCGTGTGTATCGCCTGTAGACAGGGGTGAAAAGGGAATGTGAGGCAGGAGAGAGTGGCAGGAGAGGGCCAGAGACGAGGCGAGGCAGGAGAGGGCCAGAGACGAGGCGAGGCAGGAGAGGGCCAGAGACGAGGCGAGGCAGGAGAGGGCCAGAGACGAGGCGAGGCAGGAGAGGGCCAGAGACGAGGCGAGGCAGGAGAGGGCCAGAGACGAGGCGAGGCAGGAGAGGGCCAGAGACGAGGCGAGGCAGGAGAGGGCCAGAGACGAGGCGAGGCAGGAGAGGGCCAGAGACGAGGCGAGGCAGGAGAGGGCCAGAGACGAGGCGAGGCAGGAGAGGGCCAGAGACGAGGCGAGGCAGGAGAGGGCCAGAGACGAGGCGAGGCAGGAGAGGGCCAGAGACGAGGCGAGGCAGGAGAGGGCCAGAGACGAGGCGAGGCAGGAGAGGGCCAGAGACGAGGCGAGGCAGGAGAGGGCCAGAGACGAGGCGAGGCAGGAGAGGGCCAGAGACGAGGCGAGGCAGGAGAGGGCCAGAGACGAGGCGAGGCAGGAGAGGGCCAGAGACGAGGCGAGGCAGGAGAGGGCCAGAGACGAGGCGAGGCAGGAGAGGGCCAGAGACGAGGCGAGGCAGGAGAGGGCCAGAGACGAGGCGAGGCAGGAGAGGGCCAGAGACGAGGCGAGGCAGGAGAGGGCCAGAGACGAGGCGAGGCAGGAGAGGGCCAGAGACGAGGCGAGGCAGGAGAGGGCCAGAGGCGAGGCGAGGCAGGAGAGGGCCAGAGGCGAGGCGAGGCAGGAGAGGGCCAGAGGCGAGGCGAGGCAGGAGAGGGCCAGAGGCGAGGCGAGGCAGGAGAGGGCCAGAGGCGAGGCGAGGCAGGAGAGGGCCAGAGGCGAGGCGAGGCAGGAGAGGGCCAGAGACGAGGCGAGGCAGGAGAGGGCCAGAGACGAGGCGAGGCAGGAGAGGGCCAGAGACGAGGCGAGGCAGGAGAGGGCCAGAGACGAGGCGAGGCAGGAGAGGGCCAGAGACGAGGCGAGGCAGGAGAGGGCCAGAGACGAGGCGAGGCAGGAGAGGGCCAGAGACGAGGCGAGGCAGGAGAGGGCCAGAGACGAGGCGAGGCAGGAGAGGGCCAGAGACGAGGCGAGGCAGGAGAGGGCCAGAGACGAGGCGAGGCAGGAGAGGGCCAGAGACGAGGCGAGGCAGGAGAGGGCCAGAGACGAGGCGAGGCAGGAGAGGGCCAGAGACGAGGCGAGGCAGGAGAGGGCCAGAGACGAGGCGAGGCAGGAGAGGGCCAGAGACGAGGCGAGGCAGGAGAGGGCCAGAGACGAGGCGAGGCGAGGATGGAGAGGGCGAAAGGAGGAGAGGAGGCTGCTCACTACCTAGAATACTGCTTCTCTCCAGAACCAAAGCGGATGCGGGGCATATCCCAGCACAGACAGAACTCCATGGTCCCGCGTCCCCCCGGAGGCACCCGGCAGCCCGCCACCACTGCTGCTGCGGTCATCTGTCCTTTCACAGTTGGAGAGCTTGGCTCTGTGGGAGCATGAATACAGTGAGGATCCTGCAGAGGGCGACACTGCTGCTCCGGGGCTGGTAGTAGTAAACTTACCTGTGCTGGAGCCGAGCCGCCCATCCTCTAGGAGGTCCTTCCATAGGTCCTGGCCCAATCCGTTCGGATCAAACTGAGTACAATGAGAGCAGTGAACTCCAGGCTGATGGAAGAAGAAGAAGAGGGGTTAGGTTGGGCAATCCAGGGCGGCTGTGGGATATCTCATCATCTCTGCTTGCTGTCTATGACTCTGCTTGCTCTTACCCGCTCCCGCACTGCTGCCCCCAGGGTGAAGGGGTTGGAGCTGGTGCAGTGGTGTAGCAGGACTCCAGACACAGGGTCCCCCTCCTGGGGGCGCAGGGTGAAGGGTTCGTTCCAGTGTCCTCCACTCTGGTCACTTCTACTGCCGCTGCCGTTCCTCAGGGTGAACATAATGGAGACTTCAAGCTCCTCCCCACTGACGTTCTCCACATCCCAAACAAAGACTGCGAGTGGCAGGGAGGAGTCCTGGGGGCGGAGACAAGATAAGCATGGCAGAGCCCTGACCTCACCCTCCAATATACCAGACTCTACATGGGGAAACCCCCTACCTCACCCCCCAATATACCAAACTCCACAAGGAGGAACCCCCTACCTCACCCCCCAATATACCAAACTCCACAAGGAGGAACCCCCTACCTCACCCCCCAATATACCAGACTCTACATGGGGGAACCCCCTACCTCACCCCCCAATATACCAGACTCCACATGGGGGAACCCCCTACCTCACCCCCCAATATACCAGACTCCACATGGGGGAACCCCCTACCTCACCCCCCAATATACCAGACTCCACATGGGGGAACCCCCTACCTCACCCCCCAATATACCAGACTCCACATGGGGGAACCCCCTACCTCACCCCCCAATATACCAAACTCCACAAGGAGGAACCCCCTACCTCACCCCCCAATATACCAGACTCTACATGGGGGAACCCCCTACCTCACCCCCCAATATACCAGACTCCACATGGGGGAACCCCCTACCTCACCCCCCAATATACCAAACTCCACATGGGGGAACCCCCTGCCTCACCCCCCAATATACCAGACTCCACATGGGGGAACCCCCTACCTCACCCCCCAATATACCAAACTCCACAAGGAGGAACCCCCTACCTCACCCCCCAATATACCAAACTCCACAAGGGGGAACCCCCTACCTCACCCCCCAATATACCAGACTCTACATGGGGGAACCCCCTACCTCACCCCCCAATATACCAGACTCCACATGGGGGAACCCCCTACCTCACCCCCCAATATACCAGACTCCACATGGGGGAACCCCCTACCTCACCCCCCAATATACCAGACTCCACATGGGGGAACCCCCTACCTCACCCCCCAATATACCAGACTCCACATGGGGGAACCCCCTACCTCACCCCCCAATATACCAAACTCCACAAGGAGGAACCCCCTACCTCACCCCCCAATATACCAGACTCTACATGGGGGAACCCCCTGCCTCACCCCCCAATATACCAAACTCCACATGGGGGAACCCCCTGCCTCACCCCCCAATATACCAAACTCCACATGGGGGAACCCCCTGCCTCACCCCCCAATATACCAGACTCCACATGGGGGAACCCCCTACCTCACCCCCCAATATACCAGACTCCACATGGGGGAACCCCCTACCTCACCCCCCAATATACCAAACTCCACAAGGAGGAACCCCCTACCTCACCCCCCAATATACCAGACTCTACATGGGGGAACCCCCTACCTCACCCCCCAATATACCAGACTCCACATGGGGGAACCCCCTACCTCACCCCCCAATATACCAGACTCCACATGGGGGAACCCCCTACCTCACCCCCCAATATACCAGACTCCACATGGGGGAACCCCCTACCTCACCCCCCAATATACCAGACTCCACATGGGGGAACCCCCTACCTCACCCCCCAATATACCAGACTCCACATGGGGGAACCCCCTACCTCACCCTCCAATATACCAGACTCCACATGGGGAAACCCCCTACCTCACCCTCCAATATACCAGACTCCACATGGGGGAACCCCCTACCTCACCCCCCAATATACCAGACTCCACATGGGGGAACCCCCTACCTCACCCCCCAATATACCAGACTCCACATGGGGGAACCCCCTACCTCACCCCCCAATATACCAGACTCCACATGGGGGAACCCCCTACCTCACCCCCCAATATACCAGACTCCACATGGGGGAACCCCCTGCCTCACCCCCCAATATACCAGACTCCACATGGGGGAACCCCCTGCCTCACCCCCCAATATACCAGACTCCACATGGGGGAACCCCCTACCTCACCCCCCAATATACCAGACTCCACATGGAGGAACCCCCTACCTCACCCCCCAATATACCAGACTCCACATGGGGGAACCCCCTACCTCACCCCCCTATATACCAGACTCCACATGGGGGAACCCCCTACCTCACCCCCCAATATACCAAACTCCACAAGGAGGAACCCCCTACCTCACCCTCCAATATACCAGACTCCACATGGGGGAACCCCCTACCTCACCCCCCAATATACCAGACTCCACATGGGGGAACCCCCTACCTCACCCCCCAATATACCAGACTCCACATGGGGGAACCCCCTACCTCACCCCCCAATACACCAGACTCCACATGGAGGAACCCCCTACCTCACCCTCCAATATACCAGACTCCACATGGGGGAACCCCCTACCTCACCCCCCAATATACCAGACTACACATGGGGGAACCTCCTACCTCACCCCCCAATATACCAGACTCCACATGGGGGAACCCCCTACCTCACCCCCCAATATACCAGACTCCACATGGGGGAACCCCCTACCTCACCCCCCAATATACCAGACTCCACATGGGGGAACCCCCTACCTCACCCCCCAATATACCAGACTCCACATGGGGGAACCCCCTACCTCACCCCCCAATATACCAGACTCCACATGGGGGAACCCCCTGCCTCACCCCCCAATATACCAGACTCCACATGGGGGAACCCCCTACCTCACCCCCCAATATACCAGACTCCACATGGGGGAACCCCCTACCTCACCCCCAATATACCAGACTCCACATGGGGGAACCCCCTACCTCACCCCCCAATATACCAGACTCCACATGGGGGAACCCCCTACCTCACCCCCCAATATACCAGACTCCACATGGGGGAACCCCCTACCTCACCCCCCTATATACCAGACTCCACATGGAGGAACCCCCTACCTCACCCCCCAATATACCAGACTCCACATGGGGGAACCCCCTACCTCACCCCCCAATATACCAGACTCCACATGGAGGAACCCCCTACCTCACCCCCCAATATACCAGACTCCACATGGGGGAACCCCCTACCTCACCCCCCTATATACCAGACTCCACATGGGGGAACCCCCTACCTCACCCCCCAATATACCAAACTCCACAAGGGGGAACCCCCTACCTCACCCTCCAATATACCAGACTCCACATGGGGGAACCCCCTACCTCACCCCCCAATATACCAGACTCCACAAGGGGGAACCCCCTACCTCACCCTCCAATATACCAGACTCCACATGGGGGAACCCCCTACCTCACCCCCCTATATACCAGACTCCACATGGAGGAACCCCCTACCTCACCCCCCAATATACCAGACTCCACATGGGGGAACCCCCTACCTCACCCCCCAATATACCAGACTCCACATGGGGGAACCCCCTACCTCACCCCCCAATACACCAGACTCCACATGGAGGAACCCCCTACCTCACCCTCCAATATACCAGACTCCACATGGGGGAACCCCCTACCTCACCCCCCAATATACCAGACTACACATGGGGGAACCTCCTACCTCACCCCCCAATATACCAGACTCCACATGGGGGAACCCCCTACCTCACCCCCCAATATACCAGACTCCACATGGGGGAACCCCCTACCTCACCCCCCAATATACCAGACTCTTCCTCCTCCTCTCTGTGGTGCTGTAGGACTCTCACCTTGTAGTCATGAGGGATGATGGGAGACACCTGGCGGCAGGTGAGGGTGATGCTCTGACCGGGTAGGTAGTACACGCTCCAGGCTCGGGGGTACAAGGCGTGGTAGTAGGCCTGGGTGCCGCAGTAGCCCCAGTTCCATTCCTGCAGGGTGTGGGGGCGCTCCGTAGACAGAACCTGCTGGTAAATGGTCTGACCCTGGCGCCGAACACAGACCGTGAACTGCGGGGCAAAAACAAGATCAGGACCCCCAGAAACACCCAGGTACCCCAATACTATGAGGAGGAGAAGTGTAATGTACAATGCTGGGTGTCAGATATAGGGGGTGTCAGATGGAGGAGTGTGATGTATAGTGGGGTGTCGGTCACATATAGATATATAGGGGGTGTCAGATGGAGGAGTGTGAAGTATAGTGGGGTGTCGGTCACATATAGATATATAAGGGGTGTCAGATGGAGGAGGAGGGTGATGTATGGTGGGGTGTCAGTCACAGATATATAGGGGGTGTCAGATGGAGGAGTGTGATGTATAGTGGTGTGTCGGTCACATATAGATATATAGGGGGTTTGAGATGGAGGAGAAGGAGTGTGATGTATAGTGGGTTGTCAGTCACATATAGATACATAGGGGGTGTCAGATGGAGGAGTGTGATGTATAGTGGGGTGTCAGTCACATATAGATATATAGGGGTGTCAGATGGATGTGATGTATAGTGGGGTGTCAGTCACATATAGATATATAGGGGCGTCAGATGGAGGAGTGATGTATAGTGGGGTGTCGGTCACGTATAGATACATAGGGGGTGTCAGATGGAGGAGTGTGATGTATAGGGAGGTGTCAGTCACATATAGATATATAGGGGTGTCAGATGGAGGAGTGTGATGTATAGTGGGGTGTCAGTCACATATAGATATATAGGGGTGTCAGATGGAGGAGTGATGTATAGTGGGGTGTCGGTCACGTATAGATATATAGGGGGTGTCACCTGGTTCTCGGTCACCGTCGTGTAGTGGTAGATCCCGGGATTTAGTTGCCAGCGGCAGAACTCTCCTCTCCAGCTGCGGGTGATTGTTCCTCCTCCAATCCCCCCCATAGGGGCTCCTGGAATACGGGGCAATAAATCATAAGAGGAGGTGCAGGTCGGGGCAGTCGTTATACCCCGGGGTAACTTCTCACTTACCGTAGATCTGTCGCAGAGGGACAGAGTTTAACATGTCTATAAATGGCGCCTTCTTCTCTACATACGTCTTACGGAGCCACCACATGAGATACCTATAGGGGGAGGACACAGGACATATAGGAGGGTCAGCGTATTACACACAGGACATATAGGAGGATCAGTGTATTACACACAGGACATATAGGAGGATCAGCGTATTATACACAGGACATATAGGAGGGTCAGTGTATTATACACAGGACATATAGGAGGATCAGTGTATTATACACAGGACATATAGGAGGGTCAGTGTATTATACACAGGACATATAGGAGGATCAGTGTATTATACAGGACATATAGGAGGATCAGTGTATTATACACAGGACATATAGGAGGATCAGTGTATTATACACAGGACATATAGGAGGATCAGTGTATTATACAGGACATATAGGAGGATCAGTGTATTATACACAGGACATATAGGAGGATCAGTGTATTATACACAGGACATATAGGAGGATCAGTGTATTATACACAGGACATATAGGAGGATCAGTGTATTATACACAGGACATATAGGAGGGTCAGCGTATTATACACAGGACATATAGGAGGATCAGTGTATTATACACAGGACATATAGGAGGATCAGTGTATTATACACAGGACATATAGGAGGATCAGTGTATTATACACAGGACATATAGGAGGATCAGTGTATTATACACAGGACATATAGGAGGATCAGTGTATTATACACAGGACATATAGGAGGATCAGTGTATTATACACAGGACATATAGGAGGGTCAGCGTATTACACACAGGACATATAGGAGGATCAGTGTATTATACACAGGACATATAGGAGGATCAGTGTATTATACACAGGACATATAGGAGGATCAGTGTATTATACAGGACATATAGGAGGATCAGTGTATTATACACAGAACATATAGGAGGATCAGTGTATTATACACAGGACATATAGGAGGATCAGTGTATTATACACAGGACATATAGGAGGATCAGTGTATTATACACAGGACATATAGGAGGATCAGCGTATTACACACAGGACATATAGGAGGATCAGTGTATTATACACAGGACATATAGGAGGATCAGTGTATTATACACAGGACATATAGGAGGATCAGTGTATTATACACAGGACATATAGGAGGATCAGTGTATTATATACAGGACATATAGGAGGGTCAGTGTATTATACAGGACATATAGGAGGATCAGTGTATTATACACAGAACATATAGGAGGATCAGTGTATTATACACAGGACATATAGGAGGATCAGTGTATTATACACAGGACATATAGGAGGATCAGTGTATTATACACAGGACATATAGGAGGATCAGCGTATTATACACAGGACATATAGGAGGATCAGCGTATTATACACAGGACATATAGGAGGATCAGCGTATTATACACAGGACATATAGGAGGGTCAGCGTATTATACACAGGACATATAGGAGGATCAGTGTATTACACACAGGACATATAGGAGGGTCAGTGTATTACACACAGGACATATAGGAGGATCAGTGTATTATATACAGGACATATAGGAGGGTCAGCGTATTATACACAGGACATATAGGAGGATCAGTGTATTATACAGGACATATAGGAGGATCAGTGTATTATACACAGGACATATAGGAGGATCAGTGTATTATACACAGGACATATAGGAGGATCAGTGTATTATACACAGGACATATAGGAGGATCAGCGTATTATACACAGGACATATAGGAGGATCAGTGTATTATACACAGGACATATAGGAGGGTCAGCGTATTACACACAGGACATATAGGAGGGTCAGCGTATTATACACAGGACATATAGGAGGATCAGTGTATTATACACAGGACATATAGGAGGATCAGTGTATTATACACAGGACATATAGGAGGATCAGCGTATTATACACAGGACATATAGGAGGATCAGTGTATTACACACAGGACATATAGGAGGATCAGTGTATTATACACAGGACATATAGGAGGATCAGTGTATTATACACAGGACATATAGGAGGATCAGTGTATTATACACAGGACATATAGGAGGATCAGTGTATTATACAGGACATATAGGAGGGTCAGTGTATTATACACAGGACATATAGGAGGATCAGTGTATTATACAGGACATATAGGAGGATCAGTGTATTATACACAGGACATATAGGAGGATCAGTGTATTATACAGGACATATAGGAGGATCAGTGTATTATACACAGGACATATAGGAGGATCAGTGTATTATACACAGGACATATAGGAGGATCAGTGTATTATACAGGACATATAGGAGGATCAGTGTATTATACACAGGAATAGGTGGCTCTGACATAAGTACTAGAATGATATAGATATAGCTCTGCACCGCCAGAATGACCCCCAGACCTACCCTATGCCCACTATATCCCAGCCGCAATCCACTAACCCTAAGGGTATATACCGCATCCAGAGCCTAAGGGTATATACCGCATCCAGAGCCTAAGGGTATATACCGCATCCAGAGCCTAAGGGTATATACAGCACCTAGAGCCTAAGGGTATATACAGTACCTAGAGCCTAAGGGTATATACAGCACCTAGAGCCTAAGGGTATATACAGCACCTAGAGCCTAAGGGTATATACAGCACCTAGAGCCTAAGGGTATATACAGCACCTAGAGCCTAAGGGTATATACCGCATCCAGAGCCTAAGGGTATATACAGCACCTAGAGCCTAAGGGTATATACAGCACCTAGAGCCTAAGGGTATATACAGCACCTAGAGCCTAAGGGTATATACAGCACCTAGAGCCTAAGGGTATATACAGCACCTAGAGCCTAAGGGTATATACAGCACCTAGAGCCTAAGGGTATATACCGCATCCAGAGCCTAAGGGTATATACCGCATCCAGAGCCTAAGGGTATATACCGCATCCAGAGCCTAAGGGTATATACCGCATCCAGAGCCTAAGGGTATATACAGCACCCAGAGCCTAAGGGTATATACAGCACCCAGAGCCTAAGGGTATATACCGCATCCAGAGCCTAAGGGTATATACCGCACCCAGAGCCTAAGGGTATATACAGCATCCAGAGCCTAAGGGTATATACCGCATCCAGAACCTAAGGGTATATACCGCATCCAGAGCCTAAGGGTATATACCGCATCCAGAGCCTAAAGGTATATACCGCATCCAGAGCCTAAAGGTATATACCGCATCCAGAGCCTAAGGGTATATACCGCATCCAGAGCCTAAGGGTATATACCGCATCCAGAGCCTAAGGGTATATACCGCATCCAGAGCCTAAGGGTATATACCGCATCCAGAGCCTAAGGGTATATACCGCATCCAGAGCCTAAGGGTATATACAGCACCTAGAGCCTAAGGGTATATACCGCATCCAGAGCCTAAGGGTATATACCGCATCCAGAGCCTAAGGGTATATACAGCACCCAGAGCCTAAGGGTATATACCGCATCCAGAGCTTAAGGGTATATACCGCACCCAGAGCCTAAGGGTATATACCGCATCCAGAGCTTAAGGGTATATACCGCACCCAGAGCCTAAGGGTATATACAGCACCTAGAGCCTAAGGGTATATACAGCACCTAGAGCCTAAGGGTATATACAGCACCTAGAGCCTAAGGGTATATACAGCACCTAGAGCCTAAGGGTATATACAGCACCTAGAGCCTAAGGGTATATACAGCACCTAGAGCCTAAGGGTATATACAGCACCTAGAGCCTAAGGGTATATACAGCACCCAGATAACAATCAGCCCCCGACATGTTTCGCCAGTGACCTGGCTTCATACTGACACACGGAGAGACAACGCTAGACATATAGAAACAATGCCCCTCCCATCCAGGATGTCCTAACCAATAGGGGAAGGCATACGATACCATCCTCCAGACTAGAAAGGATCTGATAGGCCCCATGTAGTGAGTGACCGTTCCCGGGATAGCGCAGAGCAGCCCATAGTCCAATAGGTTCAGGGGATAGCGCAGAGCAGCCCATAGTCCAATAGGTTCAGGGGATAGCGCAGAGCAGCCCATAGTCCAATAGGTTCAGGGGGTAGCACAGAGCAGCCCATAGTCCAATAGGTTCAGGGGATAGCGCAGAGCAGCCCATAGTCCAATAGGTTCAGGGGGTAGCGCAGAGCAGCCCATAGTCCAATAGGTTCAGGGGATAGCGCAGAGCAGCCCATAGTCCAATAGGCTCAGGGGATAGCACAGAACAGCCCATAGTCCAATAGGTTAAGGGGATAGCACAGAACAGCCCATAGTCCAATAGGTTCAGGGGATAGCGCAGAACAGCCCATAGTCCAATAGGTTCAGGGCATAGCGCAGAACAGCCCATAGTCCAATAGGTTCAGGGGATAGCGCAGAGCAGCCCATAGTCCAATAGGCTCAGGGGATAGCACAGAACAGCCCATAGTCCAATAGGTTAAGGGGATAGCGCAGAACAGCCCATAGTCCAATAGGTTCAGGGGATAGCGCAGAACAGCCCATAGTCCAATAGGTTCAGGGGATAGCGCAGAACAGCCCATAGTCCAATAGGTTCAGGGGATAGCGCAGAGCAGCCCATAGTCCAATAGGTTCAGGGGATAGCGCAGAGCAGCCCATAGTCCAATAGGCTCAGGGGATAGCACAGAACAGCCCATAGTCCAATAGGTTCAGGGGATAGCGCAGAACAGCCCATAGTCCAATAGGTTCAGGGGATAGCGCAGAACAGCCCATAGTCCAATAGGTTCAGGGGATAGCGCAGAACAGCCCATAGTCCAATAGGTTCAGGGGATAGCGCAGAACAGCCCATAGTCCAATAGGCTCAGGGGATAGCACAGAACAGCCCATAGTCCAATAGGTTAAGGGGATAGCACAGAACAGCCCATAGTCCAATAGGTTCAGGGGATAGCGCAGAACAGCCCATAGTCCAATAGGTTCAGGGGATAGCGCAGAACAGCCCATAGTCCAATAGGTTCAGGGGATAGCGCAGAGCAGCCCATAGTCCAATAGGTTCAGGGGATAGCGCAGAACAGCCCATAGTCCAATAGGTTCAGGGGATAGCGCAGAGCAGCCCATAGTCCAATAGGTTCAGGGGATAGCACAGAGCAGCCCATAGTCCAATAGGTTCAGGGGATAGCACAGAGCAGCCCATAGTCCAATAGGTTCAGGGGATAGCACAGAGCAGCCCATAGTCCAATAGGTTCAGGGCATAGCGCAGAACAGCCCATAGTCCAATAGGTTCAGGGGATAGCGCAGAGCAGCCCATAGTCCAATAGGTTCAGGGGATAGCGCAGAGCAGCCCATAGTCCAATAGGTTCAGGGGATAGCGCAGAGCAGCCCATAGTCCAATAGGTTCAGGGGATAGCGCAGAGCAGCCGATAGTCCAATAGGTTCAGGGGATAGCGCAGAACAGCCCATAGTCCAATAGGTTCAGGGGATAGCGCAGAACAGCCCATAGTCCAATAGGTTCAGGGGATAGCGCAGAGCAGCCCATAGTCCAATAGGTTCAGGGGATAGCACAGAACAGCCCATAGTCCAATAGGTTCAGGGGATAGCGCAGAGCAGCCCATAGTCCAATAGGTTCAGGGGATAGCGCAGAGCAGCCCATAGTCCAATAGGCTCAGGGGATAGCACAGAACAGCCCATAGTCCAATAGGTTCAGGGGATAGCGCAGAACAGCCCATAGTCCAATAGGTTCAGGGGATAGCGCAGAACAGCCCATAGTCCAATAGGTTCAGGGGATAGCGCAGAACAGCCCATAGTCCAATAGGTTCAGGGGATAGCGCAGAACAGCCCATAGTCCAATAGGTTCAGGGGATAGCACAGAACAGCCCATAGTCCAATAGGTTCAGGGCATAGCGCAGAACAGCCCATAGTCCAATAGGTTCAGGGGATAGCGCAGAGCAGCCCATAGTCCAATAGGTTCAGGGGATAGCGCAGAGCAGCCCATAGTCCAATAGGTTCAGGGGATAGCACAGAACAGCCCATAGTCCAATAGGTTCAGGGGATAGCACAGAGCAGCCCATAGTCCAATAGGTTCAGGGGATAGCACAGAACAGCCGATAGTCCAATAGGTTCAGGGGATAGCGCAGAGCAGCCCATAGTCCAATAGGTTCAGGGGATAGCGCAGAACAGCCCATAGTCCAATAGGTTCAGGGGATAGCGCAGAGCAGCCCATAGTCCAATAGGTTCAGGGGATAGCGCAGAGCAGCCCATAGTCCAATAGGTTCAGGGGATAGCACAGAGCAGCCCATAGTCCAATAGGTTCAGGGGATAGCACAGAACAGCCCATAGTCCAATAGGTTCAGGGCATAGCGCAGAGCAGCCCATAGTCCAATAGGTTCAGGGGATAGCGCAGAACAGCCCATAGTCCAATAGGTTCAGGGGATAGCGCAGAGCAGCCCATAGTCCAATAGGTTCAGGGGATAGCGCAGAGCAGCCCATAGTCCAATAGGTTCAGGGGATAGCACAGAGCAGCCCATAGTCCAATAGGTTCAGGGCATAGCGCAGAGCAGCCCATAGTCCAATAGGTTCAGGGGATAGCGCAGAGCAGCCCATAGTCCAATAGGTTCAGGGGATAGCACAGAACAGCCGATAGTCCAATAGGTTCAGGGGATAGCGCAGAACAGCCCATAGTCCAATAGGTTCAGGGGATAGCGCAGAGCAGCCCATAGTCCAATAGGCTCAGGGGATAGCACAGAACAGCCCATAGTCCAATAGGTTCAGGGGATAACACAGAGCAGCCGATAGTCCAATAGGTTCAGGGGATAGCGCAGAGCAGCCCATAGTCCAATAGGTTCAGGGGATAGCGCAGAGCAGCCCATAGTCCAATAGGTTCAGGGGATAGCGCAGAGCAGCCGATAGTCCAATAGGTTCAGGGGATAGCGCAGAGCAGCCTATAGTCCAATAGGTTCAGGGGATAGCGCAGAGCAGCCCATAGTCCAATAGGTTCAGGGGATAGCGCAGAGCAGCCCATAGTCCAATAGGTTCAGGGGATAGCGCAGAGCAGCCCATAGTCCAATAGGTTCAGGGGATAGCACAGAGCAGCAGATAGTCCAATAGGTTCAGGGGATAGCGCAGAACAGCCCATAGTCCAATAGGTTCAGGGGATAGCGCAGAGCAGCCCATAGTCCAATAGGTTCAGGGGATAGCACAGAGCAGCAGATAGTCCAATAGGTTCAGGGGATAGCGCAGAACAGCCCATAGTCCAATAGGTTCAGGGGATAGCGCAGAGCAGCCCATAGTCCAATAGGTTCAGGGGATAGCGCAGAGCAGCCCATATTCCAATAGGTTCAGGGGATAGCGCAGAGCAGCCCATAGTCCAATAGGTTCAGGGGATAGCGCAGAGCAGCCCATAGTCCAATAGGTTCAGGGGATAGCGCAGAGCAGCCAATAGTCCAATAGGTTCAGGGCATAGCGCAGAACAGCCCATAGTCCAATAGGTTCAGGGCATAGCGCAGAACAGCCCATAGTCCAATAGGTTCAGGGGATAGCGCAGAGCAGCCCATAGTCCAATAGGTTCAGGGGATAGCGCAGAGCAGCCCATAGTCCAATAGGTTCAGGGGATAGCGCAGAGCAGCCAATAGTCCAATAGGTTCAGGGGATAGCGCAGAACAGCCCATAGTCCAATAGGTTCAGGGGATAGCGCAGAACAGCCCATAGTCCAATAGGTTCAGGGGATAGCACAGAGCAGCCCATAGTCCAATAGGTTCAGGGGATAGCGCAGAACAGCCCATAGTCCAATAGGTTCAGGGCATAGCGCAGAACAGCCCATAGTCCAATAGTTTCAGGGGATAGCGCAGAGCAGCCGATAGTCCAATAGGTTCAGGGGATAGCGCAGAACAGCCCATAGTCCAATAGGTTCAGGGGATAGCACAGAGCAGCCCATAGTCCAATAGGTTCAGGGGATAACGCAGAACAGCCGATAGTCCAATAGGTTCAGGGGATAGCGCAGAACAGCCCATAGTCCAATAGGTTCAGGGGATAGCACAGAGCAGCCCATAGTCCAATAGGTTCAGGGGATAACGCAGAACAGCCGATAGTCCAATAGGTTCAGGGGATAGCACAGAGCAGCCCATAGTCCAATAGGTTCAGGGGATAGCACAGAACAGCCGATAGTCCAATAGGTTCAGGGGATAGCGCAGAACAGCCCATAGTCCAATAGGTTCAGGGGATAGCGCAGAGCAGCCCATAGTCCAATAGGTTCAGGGGATAGCGCAGAGCAGCCCATAGTCCAATAGGTTCAGGGGATAGCGCAGAGCAGCCGATAGTCCAATAGGTTCAGGGCATAGCGCAGAACAGCCGATAGTCCAATAGGTTCAGGGGATAGCGCAGAGCAGCCCATAGTCCAATAGGTTCAGGGGATAGCACAGAGCAGCCCATAGTCCAATAGGTTCAGGGGATAGCACAGAGCAGCCCATAGTCCAATAGGCTCAGGGGATAGCACAGAACAGCCCATAGTCCAATAGGTTCAGGGGATAGCGCAGAACAGCCGATAGTCCAATAGGTTCAGGGGATAGCGCAGAACAGCCCATAGTCCAATAGGTTCAGGGGATAGCGTAGAACAGCCCATAGTCCAATAGGTTCAGGGGATAGCGCAGAGCAGCCCATAGTCCAATAGGTTCAGGGGATAGCGCAGAGCAGCCCATAGTCCAATAGGTTCAGGGGATAGCGCAGAGCAGCCCATAGTCCAATAGGTTCAGGGCATAGCGCAGAACAGCCCATAGTCCAATAGGTTCAGGGGATAACACAGAGCAGCCGATAGTCCAATAGGTTCAGGGGATAGCGCAGAACAGCCCATAGTCCAATAGGTTCAGGGGATAGCGCAGAGCAGCCCATAGTCCAATAGGTTCAGGGGATAGCACAGAGCAGCCCATAGTCCAATAGGTTCAGGGGATAGCGCAGAGCAGCCCATAGTCCAATAGGTTCAGGGGATAGCGCAGAACAGCCCATAGTCCAATAGGTTCAGGGGATAGCGCAGAGCAGCCGATAGTCCAATAGGTTCAGGGGATAGCACAGAACAGCCCATAGTCCAATAGGTTCAGGGGATAGCGCAGAACAGCCCATAGTCCAATAGGTTCAGGGGATAGCGCAGAACAGCCGATAGTCCAATAGGTTCAGGGGATAGCGCAGAGCAGCCAATAGTCCAATAGGTTCAGGGGATAGCGCAGAGCAGCCAATAGTCCAATAGGTTCAGGGGATAGCGCAGAACAGCCCATAGTCCAATAGGTTCAGGGGATAGCGCAGAACAGCCCATAGTCCAATAGGTTCAGGGGATAGCGCAGAACAGCCGATAGTCCAATAGGTTCAGGGGATAGCGCAGAGCAGCCAATAGTCCAATAGGTTCAGGGGATAGCGCAGAGCAGCCAATAGTCCAATAGGTTCAGGGGATAGCGCAGAACAGCCCATAGTCCAATAGGTTCAGGGGATAGCGCAGAACAGCCCATAGTCCAATAGGTTCAGGGGATAGCGCAGAACAGCCGATAGTCCAATAGGCTCAGGGGATAGCGCAGAACAGCCCATAGTCCAATAGGTTCAGGGGATAGCGCAGAGCAGCCCATAGTCCAATAGGTTCAGGGCATAGCGCAGAACAGCCGATAGTCCAATAGGTTCAGGGGATAGCGCAGAACAGCCCATAGTCCAATAGGTTCAGGGGATAGCGCAGAACAGCCCATAGTCCAATAGGTTCAGGGGATAACGCAGAACAGCCCATAGTCCAATAGGTTCAGGGGATAGCGCAGAGCAGCCGATAGTCCAATCGGTTCAGGGGATAGCGCAGAGCAGCCCATAGTCCAATAGGTTCAGGGCATAGCGCAGAGCAGCCCATAGTCCAATAGGTTCAGGGGATAGCGCAGAGCAGCCCATAGTCCAATAGGTGCAGGGGATGATGCGATCATAGCGCTGAGCGTTACTCACTACACCAGATGTGGCTATAAGCATTTGTCATTCACCACATGTCCCATCATTATGAATCGGAGTCCACGCTCACCCTCACTAAATCACCTTTACTGTCTGACATGACCCAATCGTGTGGTGGGAGGGGTCAATCCTCATCATGCAAATAATGTTACAGAAAATGGAGTATTCTCAGTATAATAGGTGACGAAGATAAACAAGTGCGCTTCAGTATTATTAGGTATGCAGCAAACGTGCACCCTTCATGGAGGCGCCAGGGTTTAGGGATTGGAGTCTGGGGTCAACATTACCCTGGCGAGGTCCCCTCTGGAGCGGGTCAATGGCCCAGAATGGGAGGGTATTTGGGTCCCCACGATGGTGTGGTCTCACGTGCCTCGTATGTCCTTATTAGTGATGGAAGCAACGTGGCTACACACAGACGTGGGCCGGCACGCTGTGGCACATACACCACGGCCGCACTTCTACACCTCATCCAGAGACTTAGATTCGCAGCTGGATGGACAAACGTTGGCGTTCTTGGCATAAGGGGCAGAATGCATGAGATCCACAAGGGAACGAGCCTGGGATGAGATCTCTTTGAGCCGGCTCTGATATGACTACGTAGCAGGGATTCTGTAGATTGGGATCTCTAGGATAGGTTACTGTAGGTGTCTCTGATCCGGATGTGCAGTCAGTATGGAGATGAGATCTTATAGTATCCACATGTAATGACCGGCTGTGCTGGGGGTGTCCTGCTCGTGCATACGCCTTGTGTAGGTGTTCTTTAGGGTAGCCGGCTCCTACATCTCTGATAGAGATCATGACATTCAGTCTTAGAGGAGGTTCCTGCGAGCTCTGGAGCATTGCCGGACAGGTATATGCCAGGCTTCACAGGTGGTGGGTGCCAGCTTTGTAGGTAGACGTTGGCGTAGGGTAGGTATCAGTCTGGAGGCATCTCCATGAGTCTATACAGACGCTAAGCTCTAGGAAGCGACTCATCCATCTCCCAATATCATTGTCATTCATTCAGTACCTGTACCTCCCCCAATACGATATATATGGGGTGTCCTCCCACCAACCCAGGAAGAGGTTAGGGTATGAGGGCGCACAAGTCCCCCAGCGCAGTCCCTCTAACTTGGTGGTAGAAGGGCCCAGAACAGGAAATAAGAGCAGGTAAGTACACAGCGCAGCAGCCAAAGTAACAATGTATTATGTTCTCTGAGCGGTCTGCCCTGGGGGGCAACAAAATCCTCCACTGCTGGGAGGCCCAACCGATGTTCCATATTACTATATCCTATCCTATACTATACTACTATATCCTATACTATACTACTATATCCTATACTACTATATCCTACACATTACTATATCCTATACTATACTACTATATCCTATACATTACTATTATCCTATACAACTATATCCTATACTATACTACTATATCCTATACATTACTATATCCTATACTATACTACTATATCCTACACATTACTATATCCTATACAACTATATCCTATACAACTATATCCTATCCTATACAACTATATACTATACATTACTATATCCTATACTATACATTACTATATCTATACTATACTACTATATCCTATACTATACTACTATATCCTATACTATACTACTATATCCTATACTACTATATCCTATCCTATACTACTATATCCTATCCTATACTACTATACCTATCCTATACATTACTATATCCTATACTACTATAGCCTATCCTATACTACTATATCCTATACTACTATATCCTATCCTATACTACTATATCCTATACTACTATATCCTATCCTATACTACTATATCCTATACTACTATATCCTACACATTACTATATCCTATACAACTATATCCTATCCTATACAACTATATACTATACATTACTATATCCTATACTATTACTATATTATACTATACTACTATATCCTATACTATACTACTATATCCTATACTACTATATCCTATACTACACTACTATATCCTACACATTACTATATCCTATACTATACTACTATATCCTATACTATACTACTATATACTATACTTACTATATCCTATACACTATATCCTATACAACTATATCCTATCCTATACAACTAATACTATACATTACTATATCCTATCTATACTACTATATCCTATCCTATACTACTATATCCTATCCTATAACTACTATATCCTATACTATACTACTATATCCTATACTATACTACTAATATCCTTACTACTATATCTAATCCTATACTACTATATCCTATACTACTATATCCTATACTACGATATCCTATACTACTATATCCTATCCTATACTACTATATCCTATACTACATATCCTACACATTACTATATCCTATACTACTATATCCTATACTACTATATCCTATACTATACTACTATATCCTATCCTATACTACTATATCCTATACTTACTACTATATCCTATCCTATACTACTATATCCTATTCTATACTACTATATCCTATCCTAGACTACTATATCCTATCCTATACTACTATATCCTATCCTATACTACTATATCCTATCCTATACTACTATATCCTATCCTATACTACTATATCCTATACTATACTACTATATCCTATACTATACTACTATATCCTATACTACTATACTATACTATACTACTATACCTATCCTATACTACTATATCCTATACTACACTACTATACCTTACTACTATATCCTATACTATACTACTATATCCTATCCTATACTACTATATCCTATACTACACTACTATATCCTATACTATACTACTATATCCTATACTATACTACTATATCCTATCCTATACTACTATATCCTACACATTACTATATCCTATACTATACTACTATATCCTATACTACTATATCTATACTATACTACTATATCCTATACTATACTACTATAGCCTACACATTTACTATACCTATACTATACTATACTACTATATCCTATACTACTATATCCTATACTATACTACTATATCCTATACTATACTACTATATCCTACACATTACTATATCCTATACTACACTACTATATCCTATACTACACTACTATATCCTATACTATACTACTATATCCTATACTATACTACTATATCCTATACTATACTACATATCCTACACATTACTATATCCTATACTACACTACTATATCCTATACTATACTACTATATCCTATCCTATACTACTATATCCTATCCTATACTACTATATCCTATACTATACTACTATATCCTATACATTACTATATCCTATACTAGACTACTATATCCTATACTACACTACTATATCCTATACTATACTACTAATCCTATCCTATACTACTATATCCTATATACTACTATATCCTATACTACACTACTATATCCTATCCTATACTACTATATCTATCCTATACTACTATATCCTATACTATATTACTATATCCTATACTACTATATCCTATACATTACTATATCCTATACTACTATATCCTATACTATACTACTATATCCTATACTTACTATACCTATACCTATACTACTATATCCTATACATTACTATATCCTATACTACACTACTATATCCTATACTATACTACTATATCCTATACTACTATATCCTATCCTATACTACTATATCCTATCCTATACTACTATATCCTATCCTATACTACTATATCCTATCCTATACTACTATATCCTATCCTATTACTACTATATCCTATCCTATACTACTATATCCTATCCTATACTACTATATCCTATCCTATACTACTATATCCTACACATTACTATATCCTATACTACTATATCCTATCCTATACTACTATATCCTATCCTATACTACTATATCCTATACTATACTACTATATCCTATACTACTATATCCTACACATTACTATATCCTATACTATACTACTATATCCTATACTATACTACTATATCCTATACTACTATATCCTACACATTACTATATCCCTATACTATACTACTATATCCTATACTACTATATCCTATCCTATACTACTATATCCTATCCTATACTACTATATCCTATCCTATACTACTATATCCTATCCTATACTACTATATCCTATCCTATACTACTATATCCTATCCTATACTACTATATCCTATACTACACTACTATATCCTATACTATACTACTATATCCTATACTACATCTACTATATCCTATACTATACGACTATATCCTATCCTATACTACTATATCCTATCCTATACTACTATATCCTATCCTATACTACTATATCCTATACTACTATATCCTATACTACTATATCCTATCCTATACTACTATATCCTATACTACACTACTATATCCTATACTATACTACTATATCCTATACTATACATTACTATTCCTTACTATACTACTATATCCTATACTATACTACTATATCCTATACTCTAGTTACTATACTACTATATCCTATACTATACTACTATACCTATTCTATACTACTATATCCTATACTACACTACTATATCCTATACTACACTACTATATCCTATACTACACTACTATATCCTATACTATACATTACTATATCCTATACATTACTATATCCATACATTACTATATCCTATACAGTACTATATCCTATTCTATACTACTATATCCTATTCTATACTACTATATCCTATCCTACACTACTATAGCCTATTCTATACTACTATATCCTATACTACACTACTATATCCTATACTATACATTACTATATCCTATACATTACTATATCCTATTCTATACTACTATATCCTATTCTACACTACTATATCCTATTCTATACTACTATATCCTATACTATACTACTATATCCTATTCTATACTACTATATCCTATCCTACACTACTATATCCTATTCTATACTACATATCCTATTCTATACTACTATATCCTATACATTACTATATCCTATACATTACTATATCCTATACTACTATATCCTATTCTATACTACTATATCCTATCCTACACTTACTATATCCTATCCTATACTATATATCCTATCCTACTATATCCTATACTACACATTACTATATCCTATACTACACATTACTATATCCTATTCTATACTACTATATCCTATACTACACTACTATATCCTATTCTATACTACTATATCCTATTCTATACTACTATATCCTATACTATACTACTATATCCTATACATTACTACTATATCCTATACTATACTACTATATTCCTATACTACTATATCCTATACTATACTACTATACCCTATACTACACTACTATATCCTATACTACACTACTATATCCTATACTACTATATCCTATACTACACTACTATATCCTATACTACTATATCCTATACTATACTACTATATCCTATACTAACACTACTATATCTTATCCTATACACTATATCCTATACTATACTACTATATCCTATACTACACTACTATATCCTATACTACACTACTATATCCTATACTACACTACTATATCCTATACTACACTACTATATCCTATACTACACTACTATATCCTATACTACACTACTATATCCTATACTACACTACTATATCCTATACTACACTACTATATCCTATACTACACTACTATATCCTATACTACACTACTATATCCTATACTACACTACTATATCCTATACTCTACTATATCCTATACTACACTACTATATCCTATACTATACTACTATATCCTATACTACACTACTATATCCTATACTATACTACTATATCTTATACTATACTACTATATCCTATACTATACTACTATATCCTATACTACACTACTATATCCTATACTACACTACTATATCCTATACTACACTACTATATCCTATACTACACTACTATATCCTATACTACACTACTATATCCTATACTACACTACTATATCCTATACTACACTACTATATCCTATACTACACTACTATATCCTATACTACACTAACTATCATACTACTATATCCTATACTACACTACTATATCCTATACTATACTACTATATCCTATACTACACTACTATATCCTATACTATACTACTATATCCTATACTATACTACTATATCCTATACTATACTACTATATCCTATACTATACTACTATATCCTATACTATACTACTATATCCTATACTATACTACTATATCCTATACTACTATATCCTATACTATACTACTATATCCTATCCTATACTACTATATCCTATACTATACTACTATTTCCTATACTACTATATCCTATACTATACTACTATATCCTATACTATACTACTATATCCTATACTATACTACTATATCCTATACTATACTACTATTCCTATACTACTATATCCTATACTATACTACTATATCCTATACTATACTACTATATCCTATCCTATACTACTCTATCCTATCCTATTACTACTCTATCCTATACTATACTACTATATCCTATACTACTATATCCTATACTATACTACTATATCCTATACTACACTACTATATCCTATACTATACTACTATATCCTATACTACACTACTATATCCTATACTATACTACTATTTCCTATACTACTATATCCTATACTATACTACTATATCCTATACTATACTACTATATCCTATACTATACTACTATTTCCTATACTACTATATCCTATACTATACTACTATATCCTATACTATACTACTATATCCTATCCTATACTACTCTATCCTATCCTATACTACTCTATCCTATACTATACTACTATATCCTACTATATCCTATACTAACTACTATATCCTATACTACACTACTATATCCTATACTACACTACTATATCCTATACTACACTACTATATCCTATACTATACTACTATATCCTATACTACACTACTATATCCTATACTATACTACTATATCCTATACTATACTACTATATCCTATACTATACTACTATATCCTATACTATACTACTATATCCTATACTATACTACTATATCCTATACTATACTACTATATCCTATACTACTATATCCATATATACTACTATATCTATCCTATACTACTATATCCTATACTATACTACTATTTCCTATACTACTATATCCTATACTATACTACTATATCCTATACTATACTACTATATCCTATACTATACTACTATATCCTATACTATACTACTATTTCCTATACTACTATATCCTATACTATACTACTATATCCTATCCTATACTACTATATATCCTATACTACTATATCCTATACTACTATATCCTATACTATACTACTATATCCTATCCTATACTACTATATCCTATACTACTATATCCTATACTACTATATCCTATACTATACTACTATATCCTATCCTATACTACTCTATCCTATCCTATACTACTCTATCCTATACTATACTACTATATCCTATACTACTATATCCTATACATACTACTATATCCTATACTATACTACTATATCCTATACTACACTACTATATCCTATACTATACTACTATATCCTATCTATACTACTATATCCTATACTATACTACTATATCCTATACTACTATATCCTATACTACACTACTATATCCTATCCTATACTACTATATCCTATACTATACTACTCTATCCTATACTATACTACTATATCCTATACTATACTACTATTTCCTATACTACTATAACTACACTACTATATCCTATCCTATACTACTATATCCTATACTATACTACTATATCCTATACTATACTACTATATCCTATACTATACTACTATTTCCTATACTACTATATCCTATACTATACTACTATATCCTATACTACACTACTATATCCTATCCTATACTACTATATCCTATACTATACTACTATTTCCTATACTACTATATCCTATACTATACTACTATATCCTATACTACACTACTATATCCTATCCTATACTACTATATCCTATACTATACTACTATATCCTATACTATACTACTATATCCTATACTATACTACTATTTCCTATACTACTATATCCTATACTATACTACTATATCCTATACTTATACTACTATATCCTATACTATACTACTATATCCTATACTATACTACTATATCCTATACTACACTACTATATCCTATACTATACTACTATATCCTATACTATACTACTATATCCTATACTATACTACTATATCCTATACTATACTACTATATCCTATACTACTATATCCTATACTACACTACTATATCCTATCCTATACTACTATATCCTATACTATACTACTCTATCCTATACTATACTACTATATCCTATACTACTATATCCTATACTACACTACTATATCCTATCCTATACTACTATATCCTATACATTACTATATCCTATACTATACTACTATATCCTATACATTACTATATCCTATACTACTATATCCTATCCTATACTACAGATCCTAACTAAACTACTATATCCTATACTACACTACTATTATCCCTATACTACTACTACTATATCCTATACTAATATCCTATCCTATACTACTATATCCTATACTACACTACTATATCCTATACTACACTACTATATCCTATACTATACTACTATATCCTATACTACTATATCCTATACTATACTACTATATCCTATACTACACTACTATATCCTATACTATACTACTATATCCTATACTATACTACTATATCCTATACTATACTACTATATCCTATACTATACTACTATATCCTATACTATACTACTATATCCTATACTATACTACTATATCCTATACTATACTACTATATCCTATACTACACTACTATATCCTATACTATACTACTATATCCTATACTATACTACTATATCCTATACTACACTACTATATCCTATACTACACTACTATATCCTATACTATACTACTATATCCTATACTATACTACTATATCCTATACTATACTACTATATCCTATACTATACTACTATATCCTATACTATACTACTATATCCTATACTATACTACTATATCCTATACTATACTACTATATCCTATACTACACTACTATATCCTATACTACACTACTATATCCTATACTATACTACTATATCCTATACTATACTACTATATCCTATCCTATACTACTATATCCTATACTATACTACTATATCCTATCCTATACTACTATATCCTATCCTATACTACTATATCCTATCCTATACTACTATATCCTATCCTATACTACTATATCCTATCCTATACTACTATATCCTATACTATACTACTATATCCTATACTATACTACTATATCCTATACTATAGTACTATATCCTATACTACTATATCCTATCCTATACTACTATATCCTATACTACACTACTATATCCTATACTACTATATTCTATACTATACTACTATATCCTATACTATACTACTATATCCTATACTATACTACTATATCCTATACTACTATATCCTATACTATACTACTATATCCTATACTATACTACTATATCCTATACTACTATATCCTATACTATACTACTATATCCTATACTATACTACTATATCCTATACTATACTACTATATCCTATACTACACTACTATATCCTATACTACACTACTATATCCTATACTACACTACTATATCCTATACTATACTACTATATCCTATACTACTATATTCTATACTATACTACTATATCCTATACTATACTACTATATCCTATACTATACTACTATATCCTATACTATACTACTATATCCTATACTACACTACTATATCCTATACTATACTACTATATCCTATACTACTATATTCTATACTATACTACTATATCCTATACTATACTACTATATCCTATACTATACTACTATATCCTATACTACTATATCCTATACTATACTACTATATCCTATACTATACTACTATATCCTATACTACTATATCCTATACTATACTACTATATCCTATACTATACTACTATATCCTATACTACACTACTATATCCTATACTACACTACTATATCCTATACTACACTACTATATCCTATACTACTATATCCTATACTATACTACTATATCCTATACTACACTACTATATCCTATACTACACTACTATATCCTATACTATACTACTATATCCTATACTATACTACTATATCCTATACTATACTACTATATCCTATACATTACTATATCCTATACTATACTACTATATCCTATTCTATACTACTATATCCTATACATTACTATATCCTATACTATACTACTATATCCTATACTATACTACTATATCCTATCCTATACTACTATATCCTATCCTATACTACTAGATCCTATCCTATACTACTATATCCTATTCTATACTACTATATCCTATACTACTATATCCTATACTATACTACTATATCCTATACTACTATATCCTATACTATACTACTATATCCTATACTACACTACTATATCCTATACTACTATATCCTATCCTATACTACTATATCCTATACTATACTACTATATCCTATACTACACTACTATATCCTATCCTATACTACTATATCCTATCCTATACTACTATATCCTATCCTATACTACTATATCCTATACTATACTACTATATCCTATCCTATACTACTATATCCTATCCTATACTACTATATCCTATCCTATACTACTATATCCTATCCTATACTACTATATCCTATCCTATACTACTATATCCTATCCTACACTACTATATCCTATTCTATACTACTATATCCTATTCTATACTACTATATCCTATCCTACACTACTATATCCTATCCTATACTACTATATCCTATCCTATACTACTATATCCTATCCTATACTACTATATCCTATACTATACTACTATATCCTACACATTACTATATCCTATACTATACTACTATATCCTATACATTACTATATCCTATACTATACTACTATATCCTATCCTACTATATCCTATACTACACATTACTATATCCTATACTACACATTACTATATCCTATTCTATACTACTATATCCTATACTACACTACTATATCCTATTCTATACTACTATATCCTATCCTATACTACTATATCCTATCCTATACTACTATATCCTATACTATACTACTATATCCTACACATTACTATATCCTATACTATACTACTATATCCTATACATTACTATATCCTATACTATACTACTATATCCTATACTATACTACTCTATCCTATACTATACTACTATATCCTATCCTACTATATCCTATACTACACATTACTATATCCTATACTACACATTACTATATCCTATTCTATACTACTATATCCTATACTACACTACTATATCCTATTCTATACTACTATATCCTATACTATACTACTATATCCTATACTATACTACTATATCCTATACTACTATATCCTATACTACTATATCCTATACTATACTACTATACCCTATACTACACTACTATATCCTATACTACACTACTATATCCTATACTACACTACTATATCCTATACTACACTACTATATCCTATACTACACTACTATATCCTATACTACACTACTATATCCTATACTACGATATCCTATACTATACTACTATATCCTATACTACACTACTATATCCTATACTACCATATCCTATACTATACTACTATATCCTATACTATACTACTATATCCTATACTACACTACTATATCCTATACTACACTACTATATCCTATACTACACTACTATATCCTATACTACACTACTATATCCTATACTACACTACTATATCCTATACTACACTACTATATCCTATACTACTATATCCTATACTACTATATCCTATACTATACTACTATATCCTATACTACACTACTATATCCTATACTACACTACTATATCCTATACTACTATATCCTATACTATACTACTATATCCTATACTACACTACTATATCCTATACTACACTACTATATCCTATACTATACTACTATATCCTATACTATACTACTATATCCTATACTATACTACTATATCCTATACTACACTACTATATCCTATACTATACTACTATATCCTATACTATACTACTATATCCTATACTATACTACTATATCCTATACTACACTACTATATCCTATACTATACTACTATATCCTATACTATACTACTATATCCTATACTATACTACTATATCCTATCCTATACTACTATATCCTATACTATACTACTCTATCCTATACTATACTACTATATCCTATACTACTATATCCTATACTACACTACTATATCCTATCCTATACTACTATATCCTATACATTACTATATCCTATACTATACTACTATATCCTATACATTACTATATCCTATACTACTATATCCTATCCTATACTACTATATCCTATACTACACTACTATATCCTATACTACACTACTATATCCTATACTATACTACTATATCCTATACTACACTACTATATCCTATACTACACTACTATATCCTATACTACTATTTCCTATACTATACTACTATATCCTATACTACACTACTATATCCTATACTACACTACTATATCCTATACTACTATATCCTATACTATACTACTATATCCTATACTACACTACTATATCCTATACTACACTACTATATCCTATACTATACTACTATATCCTATACTATACTACTATATCCTATACTATACTACTATATCCTATACTATACTACTATATCCTATACTATACTACTATATCCTAAACTACACTACTATATCCTATACTACACTACTATATCCTATACTACACTACTATATCCTATACTATACTACTATATCCTATACTATACTACTATATCCTATACTATACTACTATATCCTATACTATACTACTATATCCTATACTATACTACTATATCCTATACTATACTACTATATCCTATACTATACTACTATATCCTATACTATACTACTATCCTATACTACTATATCCTATCCTATACTACTATATCCTATACT